>NC_137675.1:45509164-45551664 GCF_963989245.1 Nansenia antarctica
TTCACCTTGTCTTTCACTGGCACTTTTACTCCTCTTTCACTGTCTTTTACTGTCTTTCACTCTGTCTTTCACTCATCTTTCACTCTCTTTCACTGTATCTTTTACTGTCTTTCACTGTCTTTCATTGTCTCCGTCACTGTCTTTCACTGTCTTTCATTGTCTCTGTCACTGTCTTTCACTGTCTCTTCACTCCCTCTTTCACTCTCTTTCACTGTATCTTTTACTGTCTTTCACTGTCTTTCATTGTCTCTGTCACTGTCTTTCACTGTCTCTTCACTCCCTCTTTCACTCTTTCACTGTATCTTTCACTGTCTTTCACTGCCTCTTTCACTGTCTTCCATTGTCTTTCACTGTCTTTCACCGCTCTTTCACTGTCTTTCATTGTCTTTCACTGTCTTTCACCGCTCTTTCACTGTCTTTCATTGTGTCTTTCACTGTATTTCTCTGTCTCTGCACCCCTTCCATTGAAGTGAGTGGGAGTGAGTGACGGTCTGTCAGTTCAGTCCAACTATTCATTAATTCATTAAACTCTAAATATTAAAACCAGGCTAAAAACCTTCATGTTCTGCAGCATTCATGACTAATCACTAGCACTTTATCTATGCTTATTAAATGTTTTATCTCATTTATTTTTTATAAATATTTTTTTTAAATATCTATTTTTATTAATATGTTTTTCAGGCCATGGTCAGTTCACACCCAATGATGAACCATGGTCAGTTCACACCCCATGATTAACCATGGTCAGTTAGTCAGGACCTTGGACAGTGGTTAGTTCTACCTAGTCAGAACCTTAGACAGTGGTTAGTTCTACCTAGTCAGAACCTTGGACATCTGTATCTTTCACTGTCTCTTTCACTGTCTCTGTCACTGTATCTTTCACTGTGTCTGTCACTGTCTCTTTCACTGTCTCTTTCACAGTCAGTCACTGTCTCTTTCACTGTCTGTCACTGTCTCTTTCACTGTCTGTCACTGTCTCTTTCACTGTCTCTTTAACTGTCTCTCTCACTGTGTCTGTCACTGTCTCTTTCACTGTCTTTTTCACTGTCTGTCACTACTCTTTCACTGTCTGTCACTGTTACGGGTGGTGGGGTCTTTTCTGTTGGACCTGTGGTGTGTTGTTGTTTTGTCTTAATTCTTCTGTTTCAGTGTGTCCCTCCTGCTGGAGTAATCAGTGAGATGCCTGGCAGCTGGGATCATCAATCAATCATCCAATCAGTTCACCACACCTTAGTCTATATAAGTTAGTTTGTTCTGTTCTTCAGGAGAGGTGGTAGCTCTCAATATTTTGGTATGTAACTTATGTGGCTGGTTATAGTTTGTTTGATGCCCTTTTGTTAACCTTTTTGATGTTCTCTTTTGTTCTCTTTTTTTCTTTTAGCCGGTTACAGAGTTCAAGAGGTAGGGCACTCAGGCCTCTTTCACGGCAGTTCCGAACGCCGGTTCGCGTTCGCGTGCCGAAACCTCCGAACGTTGCCGCTGTCTGGCGAACGAGCCCGCGTTCATACCAGTGTATCGTTCGCCAGACAGCGGCAACGTTCGGAGGTTTCGGCACGCGAACGCGAACCGGCGTTCGGAACTGCCGGTGTGTAAGCCCAGTAAGATACCTGCAGGTATACATCTGTGTCCTACACCACACGTAGATCACCCATTGTATTAGTAACATCAGCTAGTGCGGCGACACTAACCCTTGTATTTTTGTTAGGTGCTACGGCACCGGCTATGGGGGTTAGGCTAGGGGGTTAGTTCTGGGGTTGTTTTCTGTTTATAGGTTTAGATTTAGTTTTCTGGGGCTTTTCCTTTAGTGGTCGCTGCATAGATCAGGGGGTTGGGGTCTGTGTTGTGTCTTGTCTCTGTACCGTGTGTTTTAAACAATACATTATTATTGTTTGACGGATGCCTGGTTGTCACTGGTCTACTTCATTTGCACGCTCACTGTCGTTATGCCGGCGGCCTCCTACCACCAGGGGGTAGGGCGTAACAGTCACTGTCTCTTTCACTGTCTCTTTCACTGTCTCTTTCACTGTCTCTGTCACTGTCTCTGTCACTGTCTCTTTCACCAGGCCCGGATTAACCCCCTAGGGTGCCCTAGGGTGACCAGACTTGATGTGTGCCCCCCCCTCCCAGTTAGCATCGTGTCATCCCCTGTTGACTCATCTGCAAAGGCTTTTCTTTTTCTCACCCGATGTGTCTCGTGGTGATAAGAGGGTCTCACGCTTTTCACATCCCGAGAAGCATTTTCAAATGTAGAAAATTGATCTCTGAGTGATGCCACAAACGTATGCAGAGATTCCAGCAGTCGCTGTGCAGTACCTAAGTTTATATCAGGCTTTTGCAATGCGTCACTTGTGGCTTTGAATCTACTCAGCACAGTATCCCATAGATTGGACATTATTGCGGTCTCTAATTTGTCGAGATTACGACAGAGCGCAGCAGCCTCGTCCCTGGCGTCATCTTTCTCATCCGCATCTGCTGCAAACCTTCCCAAGGCCTCCCTTATTGCACTATAGTTTTCTCTCAATGCTTTGGTAGAGTCAGCTCTACAACTCCATCTAGTACTGGACAGTGATTTTAGAGTCCTGCTGATGTTCACATCCTTATTTTTAAATATCATGCTCCATCGGTGAGTGGATGCTGCACAAAACGCATACAATGACTGAAGTAGGTCAAAGAAATCCCTCGCATCCTTACAGCTATTAATGCTGTTTACACCGACAAGATTTAGGGAATGTCCAGCACAGGGAACGTAATGAATCAGGGGGTTTACTTTTTTAAGATGCGCCTGGAGGCCGTTATATTTACCAGACATGTTACTGGCGTTGTCGTAACTTTGTCCCCGGCAATTCGACAAGTCTAACCCCAGGTCATGAACCATTCTTACTACACATTCAGCAAGACTTGCTCCAGTGTGGCTGTGAATGGGCTCGAAACCAATAAATCGCTCCACCACTTTCCCTTCCTCGCTGACAAATCTAAAAATAAATGTCAACTGGTCAACGTGCGACAAATCAGGGGTTGAATCAACGATGACCGAGAAGTACTTGGCATGCTGTAGTTCGGCTGCAATCGTTTTCTTTACTTTCTCACCCATTAATTCAATGAACTCAACACACACAGTAGATGATAAGTATGATGTTGTCCCTCGTCCCTTTTGGCCATACTTCTCTATGTGTTCTCTTAAAAACGGATCAAACTGCGCAATAACTTCCAACATTCCGAGGTAATTGCCATTACCTGATGAGCCCAAAAGTTCATCATCACCCCTGAATGCTAGGCCTCTCTCGCTCAAGAATTTGATCACAGCCACAAGACGCCTCAATACCTCCTTCCAGTATTTCCCCTCAGTGTCCATCTGCCGCCTAAGCGAAGCATCCACCGTGCCCACATTCCTCGATCTGCGCAGTAAAGCCAGCATGTTGTGCCTATGGTTTGCACTCTTCTCGTGGTCCGAAATTCGCTCAGGATGTTTCCAGTCACAGAACCCAGACGTTAAAGCATTATGCTGTGACTCAGATAGCAGTTTACAGGCAAAGCAGTAAACCATACCTGCTGATGGTGAGTAAATTAACCAGTCTCTACTGCTTATCTGCTTGTTTGGGAGGCGACAATGCAATAAATCATTGGTGAGTGACCGCGTTTGTCCTCCAAGACCAATGTCCCGCACAGATGCTGGGTATTTGCGGGCTCTATTCTGGAAGGACACCGGGCCTTTAGAAATTGCCATTTCCCTCACATGCTCCGTGATGTCTCCCCATAGTTCCGGGTCTGTTGAGATGTTAAAATCCACCAGCGGCTGCTGATCTTCGGCAATATTTCCAGGATCCACCTCGTCGTCTCCGTCATCCTCGCTCTCATGCACCTGACTGTTCTCAGCGCCATGGCTCACGTCTGCCTGAGCTGTAGAATCGTCTGCTGGGCAGTTAGCATTAGCTTCACCGCTCTCGTCGTTGTTCTCGTCGTTGTTTGCTATGTTCGCTCCCTCGCTCGCTCTGCTGCCCCCCCCACTGTTAACTTCAGTGCTCATTTTAGGCCTAGGTGAAATAAAAAAAATCCCAATTGTTGGGACATTTTTAAGAGCGGCCGTATGTCTGGAGTCTTTGCCTTTCTTAATTTTTCGCTTGGCAGAGCCACTCAGTTGTCGCCTGTCCATTTTGATTTCTTAGGTGATAGTTTGGCCGGGCGTCACTGCGTCATCGCGCTGATTCGCGCACCTGTCTGTGATTGGGGGGGGGGGGGGGGGGGGGGGGGGCACTTGTCTGTTACTGGGCGGGGGCACTCGCAATTATTTATCTTTTTTATCATGATAGCCTAAATATAACCGTTAGTTTTGTACCTGTGTGGATGTCTTCCAGTAAATATAGCCTATATTTTAAAAATGTGCCCAAAATAAAATATTTTTTTTTTTTTTTTTTTTTTTTTTGGGTGCCCCCCCATTGGCTGGTGCCCCAGGGCATTCACCCGATGCAATACATGGATAATCCGGGCTTGCCTTTCACTGTCTGTCACTGCTCTTTCACTGGCTCTTTCACTGTCTCTTTCACTGTCACTGTCTCTGTTTCTGTCACTGTCTTTTTCACTGTCTCTGTCTCTTTCACTGTCTCTCATTGACTCTTTCACTGTATCTTTCACTGTCTCTGTCACTGTCTCTTTCACTGTCTCTGTCTCTTTCACTGTCTCTCATTGTCTCTTTCACTGTGTCTTTCACTCTCTCTCATTGACTCTTTCACCGTGTTTCACTGTATCTTTCACTGTCTCTCATTGACTCTTTCACCGCCTTTCACTGTATCTTTCATTGTATTTCACTGTCTCTTTCACTGTATTTCTCTGTCTCTGCACCCCTTCCATTGAAGTTAATGGGAGTGACGGTCTGTCAGTTCAGTCCAACTAGTAATTAATTAATTCAACTCTAAATATTAAAACCAGGCTAAAAACCTTCATGTTCTGCAGCATTTATGATTAAACACTAGCACTTTATCTATGCTCATTAAATGTTTTATCTAATTTATTTTTTAATCTATTTTTATTGCATTTATTTTATTACTTATTCCCCGTTTTTGTTCAGTTTTTCATGTAAAACACTTTGAATTGCCTGTATTGTATGAAATGTGCTATATAAGTACACTTGCCTTACCATTATCTCCAGAGGCCAAACTCTATCTATGGCCTGCCTATTGAAGCCCTTAGACAGTGGCTGAACAATCAGGCCATGGTCAGTTCACACCCAATGATGAACCGTGCTTAGTTCCTCCCTAGTCAGAACCTTGGACAGTGGTTAGTTCCTACTCAGGACCTTGGACAGTACCATACCAGTACCATTATGTGACACGTTGTCGTCTTTTGGTCTGCATGTCAGCAACCAATCAACATTTTCTGACTTTTCTTTTGAAACACAGAACTACTTTTCAACGTTGTTGAGAATCACAACACAAACTCGCTAGTTCAGCCAAAATATTGCAATTCTATGGATTGGGTGAGTAATCCCCACTGCTACCTAGTTAACTATAACACTACTTAACATTGTTAGCAGGCTCACAAAACAAGTTGTGTTAGTTGACCGGCGATGTGTCATTGATTTTCAACAACGCGGAAATGTATTCCCATTTTTCGGAAGGAAAAGTCTGATCATTACATCAGATCCCGACATGAGGACGGACCAAAGCATTAGAACGTGTTACATATGATATGAGGACCAAAGCATTAGAACGTGTCACATATGATATGAGGACCAAAGCATTAGAACGTGTCACATATGATATGAGGACCAAAGCATTAGAACGTGTCACATATGAGGACCAAAGCATTAGAATGTGTCACATATGATATGAGGACCAAAGCATTAGAACGTGTCACATATGAGGATCAAAGCATTAGAACGTGTCACATATGATATGAGGACCAAAGCATTAGAACGTGTCACATTTGATATGAGGACCAAAGCATTAGAACGTGTCACATATGCTTTCATTAGTGGCTGGCCACCCCCCTAGGATGTAGGATTTGATTCTAGGCCAAGCAAGCTGACCTGGCTCTCCCTCCCTCTACATCTGTCTGTCATCTGTCTCTCGCTCCCTCGACATCTGTCTTCCCATCCAATCACACGGTAGGCAGTCTCACACGGAGGCCTTTCATTGGTCCGTCACATGACAGGTTCCACAGATTAGGTATCTCACCAGCTCTCACAACCCTTGAGTCTCACAAGTGTGGTTTACATGTCGACAAACACACACACACATGCACGCACGCACACACACACACACACACACACACACACACACACACGTGACATATGTGTCATACTGTACTGTCACATACCCATGTTCACACAAGAGCACGCATGCACACACAAACACACACACACACACACACACCACACACACACACACACACACACACACACACACACATGAAATAGATGATGAGATGGGCTGAAGAAACTATTATACAATGGATAGATTCGGTCCATTGTCTCTATTGGTCAGTTTGCGTTCCAGCCGATATCCATGATATACGCACGGCTAAATGGAATGTTGACACATCTTTTTATATTACTCCGCATTTGTATATTTTGCCATTATTGAAGTTACATTATTACCGTTACTTAGCAACCGATAAACAACTGTTCAGCGGATAAATACACTTTATTAAACATAGTTCCATTAAAATACATTAATCTTAATTGTCTGCTTGAGCAGAAATGTCCAGTATATTGCATCACACGCTCCAGCGAAGAGTAGTCTGAGCAATCTTTTCCTGCCTTTTTGTCCTCCACCACAACCATCTTTTCTTGCCATTCCTGCATTATAGTCACCCTGTTCCTTACACAGCACTCACACCGCTGCTGCTGACAGCGTGTGTTGGCACAGCTCGTTACTGGGAGTCTTTTCCCACATCTGTGTGTGTGTGTGTGTGTGTGTTTGTGTGTGTGTGTGTGTCGGTATGTGTGTGTCTGGTCATCTGGGGGGCGCCGGAGTTTCTCATCCCGGCTCAATAAAAAGCTGAGGAAGCATCGGTTCCCACAGTGTTTGGAGGTCACCTCTGCTCTATCCTTCCTTCCTTCTTCCCTCCTTCTTCCCTCTATTATCTCTTTTACTCTCTCTACCGCTCTCCCCCCCCCCCCCCCACCCACCCACACACCTGCCATCCGTACGCTCCTGCATGAACACACACAAATGATTTATCCCTGCTTCACTTTAATTTGGAAACATTTTTAATACTTTGGGGCCTGAGGAAGGAATCCTAACTCAGGATCAGCGTGTGCAAATATAATAATAATCACACAGATTTCCCATCGAGAGACAGATGCAAATGCCACAGATAGGCGCGCAAGACCTCAAGCACCCAATGTGCTTTCAAGAGACAGAGTAGAGCCAACACTGATGATACACAGTATAGGGAGGCTAACAGTTACAGACTAATGAAATCTAGCTCAGACAGGAATCGCTGGAGGAAAAGTTAATCTGGCGCTAATCTCCCAGATACCTAAAGAGCTTAATTTGGATGCATTTTTGTGAGTGATATGAATATTTGTAATTATCTGTTCTTTTTTCGAGCGTAATTGGTGAAATGCTTTGCCCTGTATCGATTCTTTAGCGGACATTTTTTAGAAAAGATGCATTTGTTTTCTTAAAGGCCCAGTGTGTACCGTAAGATTTCAGCTTTGAAAATAGTGCTAAAGGGCCATAGTAAAGCATTAACGACCAGGGAATGAGATCCCGTGATAAAGAATGTTCAGTGAGGAGTGCTCTTTGGGTTCCCAAAAGCACTTTGTAATAGGTGGTGTCGAAGTCGCAGGCTGCAGCTGTTAAAAACGTAAAATATTTCATTGTGGCCACAGAGGGCAGAACAGAGTGCTACCTCCACCAGCCACCCCTGTGTGTGTGTGGGTGCGTGCGTGCGTTGATGGTAAATGGACTGACTTATATAGTGCCTTATTCCAAAGCACTTAACAACGGCCTCTCATTCACCCATTCACACACACATTCACACACCAATGGCGGCAAGCTACCATGCAAGGCGCCGGCCCGCTCACTGGGAGCAATTTGGGGTTCAGTGTCTTGTCCAAGGACACTTCGACATGTGGCCAGCTGGGGCTCGAACCGCCGATCTGCCAACCTTGCGATCAGTAGACGCCGGCTCTACCTCCTGCGCCACAGCCGCCCGGTGTGTGTGTGTGTGTGTGTGTGTGTGTGTGTGTGTGTGTGTGTGTGCGTGTGTGCGTGTGTGCGTGTGTGCGTGTGTGCGTGTGTGCGTGTGTGCGTGTGCGCGTGTGCGCGTGCGTGTGTGTTTGTAAGAGAGATGGCAGTGTGATACCCTGTGTGCCATCTCTAAGCACTGGCCGTGTCACACGTTCACACACAGACATATCCCTCCAGGAGGAGATGACAGAAAGGCTCTGTGTTGATGTGCCTACCTCCTCCCTTGCTCTCTCATCCCTCTTTCCATCCCTCTCTCTCACAACTGCATCCACAGCTGCTGGTCTCTGAAGTTGACTTCGTTTGGACGCAATTAACACTAGAATAGCCGTGGGTGGGGTCATTTAACCCTGTGAGTATTTTTGTTTTTATATATCTTTGCACTCAAACAAATTTCAGGACCCTCCTTTCATGACTTATCCTAGATATGTGCGTTCTACCACCCAGTATCCTTACATTTTCAAAATCACATCAGGATAAGCTAATATAAAGCTATTTCGCAGTTTTTCTGTGTAGGAGGCAGGCTAATTTACAAGCTGGCCAACTGGTGTTCATTTTGTGTAAATAGCAGCTTCCCATTGTAAAGACTATGCTCATTTGACCACCGAGGCGGCTCTTATAGTAGGTAAAAAAGGCACGGCTGTTCTAGTGTTAAAGCACGGTGAAAAACCAAAGCATCCCTTTTGTGATAGGCTGGAGGATATACGGGCCAATCACAATGAAGGAGTCATCGGCTGGTGTGTGATTGGTCCACCGCTACGGCTGCTGTACACCTTCACTTGTTCATGAAACATCATGGCTGGATGAAATTTAGGTTGGAATTCAATCGAACTGGCAGTAACTATGTGACGGAGTGACTCCTGTGTGAATGACTCCTGTGTGAATGACTCCTGTGTGAATGACTCCTGTGTGAATGACTCTGGCCAGTGGAGTCAATGGAATATACCCTCAGCTGGGCAGTCAGACAGCACAGGAGTACATTAACATTTACATTTTTGCCATTTAGCAGACGCCTTTATCTAAAGCGACTTAGTTAAACAAGTGTATTTGTTGTAAGTGAATCATCTATCAATCATCGCAAGAAGAAGTAATCTATGCTCGGGCCAGAGGCTATTGGCAATGCTAGAAGAAGCATTGAAGTTGTAGTGCAAAGAAGAGCACCTCATCGTGTCACATCAACACAACCTCTTATCCCAACTCAATCGCATCCAAAAGCGATCATTTACCTCAGTGAGTTGAAGAGGGAAAGTTTCCATCGTCTTAAGTTTACCATCCACCCGAAGGGAAATGGCTGTGGGTTCTGTGGAATGTGTTGAGGTGTTAACACTGTGTTGTCAGCAGTTCAGTTTCAATAACATGAATGATGGTTGGTTGTTCTTCAACAGATCCTGGTTTCCTTACTGTGGTTTTTAGGATGATATAAAAGCAGAGGTCAGGGACTAGTTCTGGCTCTTGTTCCTGGGTCCTGTAGTGAAGTTCTCATCATGTAGTGAGTATGTGTTTGTGATGACCCTCCCTCTCTCTCTCCCTCTTTCTCTCTACTAGAATGTAACATTTCTCTATTAAGTATTTGCCTTGTACTAGATGTATAAGTATACATGATATACTATTATATACATTATTAAAGCCTCATCTGATTCATTCTATTTGATCTTTCTTGCACCAACTATGCACAGACTCAACAATTCTTTGCACATAGTGATAATTACATTGGAGTCAAATGATCAACATTAGATATGTCAAGATAGATAGATATGATAGATAGATGAAGAAAAAATAGCCCAACGTCTCTGCCAAATAATAATTGCAGAAGTGGATTGTAATTTAATTCTGACAGAGTAGGGAAGAAACGGACACACTGCCCTTATCTTTAATTACAAATTTATTGCAAATATAGAAATAGATCTTTTGTACAGAAATTGCAAGGAAAAAACTTGAATGTCATCATCAGCAACAGAAGAGAAGAAGAAAGAGATTGACCCAAAGTTGTCTCCTCAGTACCCCAACGTGTCTCTGTCACCTTTGATCTTCACACTGGCAAGTGAAGGAGAAGCCATAGAGGAGAGAGACGCCGCAGGTCTGACAGACGTGGTAACAGGCAGATGACAGCTCATGACAGAACCATAGACACCGTGGTTGACGACCGCCGCTCACATCCTGACACGTGACACTGAGTCGACTCAAGTTACGTTCAGCGGGGTGCAACGTTGCGGAATGTTTTCCGATAATAAACGTGTTAGACGTAGAACAGACATGCAACTCTGAAACGTACAGACATGAAAGCGATCCAGGCTCGCTAGAGTATGTATGACATTTCTATTAGCAACGTTTAGCCCTCCTGAACGCAACCTTGTTGAAACCCTCCTGAACGTAACCTTGTTGAAACCCTCCTGAACGCAACCTTGTTGAAATCCCGTCGGCCCGTCCGCTAGAAGGAAAGGACAGGCCAAGTACGCCAGTGCACTGTTGGTTCTCTGGACTGTAATCTGTTGCTATGGAAAAACTCTGTTAGCTGGGTTGAATAGGTCCCTAATGTCCACTCATGAGTGTTCTGAGTGGGCCAAGGTGTGATTGGCATGTCTCTTTAACCACTCATCTTCTTTTTTTCGTTTGTTTAAAGACCTAGAGCTTCTGCATCCACCACAGATCGATTCAGGATGTCCTCTGTGAATGAAGTGAGAACCGTCCACAACGCCTTGGGCTTGTATCCGAGGACCGCTTCAGTGTTTTTGGATGCCTCTGAGCCCTCTGAGGTCTCTCTCCCCCTTCTCTGAGTCTGTCAAGACGTATCATGTTGGCATCAGGAATACCACAGTATCGGATGTGTTTGGAATCCCCAATCCATCCCAGCCTAGTGTCTACGGAGCATTAGCATCGATCGAACTGCTGCTGATGCTGCTGCTAAATGGGATTTCCTGTGAGAGTCACAGGATGGGGGGGATGGGGGAGATTAGCCAATGATGCGAACGGGCTACTTTCCTGATCTGATTACTGCGCTATTTCACCCGATATTTAAAAAAAAAATATGTTTAGGAAAATGGCTGCCCAGAAACGAAGGACCGCTGAGCTAACAAGGTGACAGGGCAAACACGTTTGAAAGGTTCATGTGTTTCATTTTTTAATTGATATGAGGACAGCCTCATATGTTTGTTTGGCACAGGTTCCCTTCACAGATGCAGCATATCTCTGCTCAAAAGGCGACGAGTTCCAAAAACGTAAACATGCGTTATGAGTGATGGGCAGCTGTCACGGCGTGGCTCCTAACGGGGAGCTGAGCTAGCGAACGCATCATTGACCAGGGGGGCCGAGAAAGAATTAAATGAAGTGCACTCGACTCTCTCTGTTCTGCTCTGGTGACTCTCCGTCCATAAACATAGACTCCAGATCAGTTCCTATTAGGCCGTGCGCCTTAAAGGGAGTCGTTTATCTTCTATTTAGATGGTGACACATTTTTCCTGTTTATTTGGAATTTCGGCCAGCAGATTTCTCTTTTAATGCATCTCGAGCGGGATCTATGCAGCAGATTGGAATATGGCAATTGAACTCTTTGACCTCTTTTAATGTCTAAAGGTCTTTCATTTTGGTGCTAACTATATCCCCTTTAAGCTTACTGGCGTAACACTGCCACGCAAGCCCTTAAAATAACTCCATCTAATCTAGGACAGAAATAAATGTCACTATTTTCTGTATAACAACAATGGACCTATCGCTAAGCCACGCCCCAAAATAGAAATTGTCCAATCATCTCACAGCCACAAAGTCACTACGGGCAGAAAACTCGGACAAACAACTCGCTAGTATCTGATGGTGAAAAGCTTCTAGACTAAATATTCTTGCCATCTTTAAAAAAATCTGAATTCAGAAATTTGCCAACTCCCACCATTGTAAGTCATTGAATGTCATTCAGTCACGGTCGGTCAGTCAGTCACTGTCAGTGAAGCGTTGTTTGTTTGTCCGAGTATTCAAAGGGGGCGTGGCTTAGCGATAGGTCCTTTGAGCAGGACAAATGCAGGGAACTGCTAGCTGTGCTAGGGCTGTGTGGGCAGAGATAGGACGCCGCATTGATTCCTTCATGAGTCATAATTGATGAATTGGGAGAAGACGAAGACCGTAATGGGACCCTAGTGTCTCCTTAGTCTACTTAACCCTACTTAAACCTCAAGTGATGTGCGATGACGTGTGTGTGCGTGCATGCGTGTCTGTGTGTGTGTGTGTGTGTGTGTGTGTGTGTGTGTGTGTGTGTGTGTGTGTGTGTGTGTGTGTGTGTGTGTGTGCGTGCGTGTGTGTGTGTGTGTGTGTGTGTGTGTGTGTGTGTGTGTGTGTGTGTGTGTGTGTGTGTGCGTGCGTGTCTGTGTGTCCGTGCTTGCGTACACACATCATCAACGAAACCCACATACCTTGCTATGTTAGTATGTTAGCCAGATAAGTGGTGGTATTTCTCTGGGTGGATCGGTTAAAGTTCTATAATCCCAAGAGACGCAGTCATGTGCTTGAAGCGATGGCATTGCAGCACTGTATCTTGTCTGTTGGAGAGAATAACCATCATGATGGAGAGATGTTCCTAGTGTGGCTAAACAGATGGATGTAAACAACCGCAGGCTTGAAGTTTTTTTTTTCTTCCATAGCACAGAACTAAACCAGCCTCTGGCAAAAGACAATATTATATTGGATACATATAGCAATGGTAACCACAGTTCAGTATAAAATACAGTAGCCTGAAACTGAATTAAAACCAGATAGATATGACTGCAAATATTAAACATTGGAGAGTTAAAATAAAAAAACAACCTAAACCTTAGAAATAATTATGACTGATATTGTATTTCAGTCCCTACTGTTTTGTTTTCCACATATTATGTCCACTCGTACAACAATATATGTTCTTCTCTCAAAAAATACAGGAAATCATGCAAATATAACACTTTGTTTCTTTTTTTGAATTCACTTGTTAAACTTTCTCTATTCTTAAACCTCTTTTTGACATAGATCATCGCAAGTACTAAAAGCAGTTCGTTCCTCAACCCACCCCCAAGAGAAAAACAACCAACCCAAAAGAAACACACACAGACAGATCAACAGATCAAGCTCAGTAAAAAATAACCATAGAATCTTTTTTCTTCTTTTTTTTGTTTTTTTTACGGTGTACAAAATTCACAGATATTTCACAGATTCTTTAAATCCATTTTCCATCTCTTTGGGAAACCAAACCTTTGAAAATCAATTGAATAATGTGTGTGTGCATGGGGCAAATACATTTTTCTTTTGTTTGAATGTTATTGTCATGATAAAAACATGGTCTTGGACACTCCTCCCTGTGTTGGGTCAGGTTAAGGCTCCTATGGAGTGCTCTCCTGCTCAGGTGATGAATGGATGGACATTAGGTATGGACCATCTAGAAATAACAATAGTTCTTTTGTATCTGGAGTTCGCGGCAGTCGCACTGCCCAGTCACGTCTCTTCACTATACTGGTGGAACGAGCTTCCCACTGCTGTCAGAAGTGCAGAATCACTCTTCCGCCGGAGACTAAAGATCCATCTCTTTAGGCAACAGCTTAACTGTCATCTGAGACATCTACTACCCCCCTGCACTGTTTCCCCTGTGTCATAATACTACTACTACTACTAATAATAATAATAATAATAATAATAATAATAATAATAATAATAATAATAATAATAATAATAAAAATCTTCCTTCTTCTCGCACGACGACTGCCAATGGCCCCTTGGCTTGAGCATAGATGACTTTTTCCTGCTATGACTGGCGGATAGATGATTCACTTACTTAGTCAAATGTATTTGTTGTAAGTCGCTTTGGACAAAGGCGTCTGCTAAATGGCAAAACATTTAAAACAAGATAACTTGCCGGGTGTTCTAGGGTGTTCAAACACAGGGAGGTTCCACACAGTACCACAGAGGAAGAAAACAGAACACACCTGACGAAGCAGAAACACCAAGCCGATTGTCCCATCACTGTTAGGTACCGTTAAATAGGGGGACTAGGCCTAAAAAGTGTTCTGAATGGTGTAAGCAATATGTATACAAATACCATCAAATGAAAGTTACGCTTGTCTACTTTAACCTCATAGTAATTGTTTGATTGCAAATCCAAACTTTTGGAGTGTAGGGCCATAAGAAGAACAAAAATGCTTCACTGTCCCATTACACAGGGCACTGTATATATCGATCTTCATTCATCTGAATCCTACCACGCATCCCACCTGCAACGGTACACAGACAAGGACTAAAGAAATCAACAAACTGAACAACTGTAAACTCTTCTGCAGACAAGCTCCTCGTCCTCCACACACTCTCACTCGTGGATGTTCTGCTGTCTCAGAATAGCTTGTACGGGGGCAGGAGCACCACTTGTGTTTGTGTTGTTCCTTTTTACGAGCACGATCGTCCAATTACAGGCTCCTTAGCAACAGCACGTGTTGGGAGATTACCTGTTGAAGCAGGAACGATCTAGACCGGAGAGTTTGTGCTTAGAGACCAGTTCCTTTTCATCAGTGCACAGGGTGCCATTTTAGGCTACTGGATGGATCCATGGAATGAGCAGCATAGCACATCCTGTTTGACCTGTTCTTTACATTCTAGCTCTAGTCTACCCTGACGAGACACTGTCACCACCACCGCCGTCGTAGGAAACCATCCCCCGGCAGTCCTACGGGTTATAGCCGACTACTGGATTTGACTTGACCGAATGATAGCGAAAACCGTTTAACTCTCTATTAGACGCCTCTCTCTATCTCTAAACTGATTTCTTGACTATTGTGAGAGTTCTTGTCTAAACGTTTCCGAATCACCACAGTAACCCACAGGAGGGAACCATGGAAATCCGTTCTGGAGAACAATGCTTAAGATGAGGGTGAAATGAGGCGTGCATTGTACTATGCTAATTATGATAGAGTAGATAGTAGGCGGTGGGAACGTGAGGAGGATCTATTCTGATACAAGGCGTGCTGAAGTTTTTCTGAGCAGCCTCTGTTCTGTCCTACTGTCCTCTTCCCACGCTTAATCGCCTTTAAGCAGTCCTTTGGCAGGTGTGTGATAACAGAGCTTTAGAATCTATTAGAATCTGGTTTTTCTCCTTCCCTCTGTCCTCGCTGAAGAGCTTTGCTGTTAGTAGTCTGTAATAGCAGGAGCAGTGCACTCCAGGTTGAGCGTAATGAGAGCCTTAAGAGCCTAAGGAAATCAGTCACAAAAGCCACAATGATCCAGGCTTCAAATTGCATCTAAAAATTGTAGGTAGGCTTTAAGGGTGTATGACACTGAGCTGTTCTAACTGAAAGTGAAGTGAGGCGGTAAGACTACAAACAAAGTCAAGGTCTGCCAGGTCAAAAGACAATAGTTTTCCATATTTTAATAACAAAGTCTCCTGAATGAATTTTTGCTTTTTAGTGACAGTTGGACACAGCTGTCGCCATTGCTTTTTTGTCATATTAGAAATGGAAAAAAGGAGATTAATTAAGCTCCATTTTCAGCTTCAAATCCCCTGTCCTCCTGCCTCTCCATGCTTGTGTGGTAGCAGGAGAGGACCTAATGCAGGGTCAGGGATAAAGAGCTTAGAAAGTAGAGAGAAATTCCCATGGAAGTAATCCACTTTCTGCTCCCTGTAATATGACAGCAAACTGAGAATGATTCATGTCACACTTATGCACTTTCTCACCACAATTTTTTTTTCACATTTTCCCCATCTTTCTCCCTCTCTAGCCTCCTTTCCTTCAATATACAGTACCTCTTCAATGTCTCTCTGTAACCTCTACTACTCTCTCTGTGCCTGTGTCTCTCTCTCTCTCTCTCTCTCTCTCTCTCTCTCTCTCTCTCTCTCTCTCTGTGCCTTTCCCCTCTCTCTCTCTCTCTCTCTCTCTCCCTCTCTGTCTCTGTGCCTTTC
The DNA here is from genome assembly GCF_963989245.1 of Nansenia antarctica. Taxonomy (NCBI): domain Eukaryota; kingdom Metazoa; phylum Chordata; class Actinopteri; order Argentiniformes; family Microstomatidae; genus Nansenia; species Nansenia antarctica. The sequence continues at coordinate 45,525,254 of NC_137675.1, forward strand.
CCTCTCTCTCTCTCTCTCTCTCTCTCTCTCTCTCTCTCTCTCTCTCTCTCTCTCTCTCTCTCTCTCTCTCTCTCTCTCTCTCTGTGATGGGAACACTTCCAATCCTCACTGTTCATGATAACAATATCTAACAAAGACGCCAGTGTCATGTCTTGAAAGGGCGTTATATGGGAACCGATAACTCAATACTGGTACTGTTTGGCTTTACATTGTAAAGGGCTGGGCCTAGGGGGGGAAAGTGTGGCAAAGGATTAGTGGGGTATTAGAGTGCTACTGCAAAAGTGTGTGTGATCTTTTTAAACAGTGCACGGAGATAGGGAACCACCCAAGCCACCCCTTCCAACAGGATTAAACACTAACAGCACATTAGAACGACTTTTCACGTCTAAATTTTTTTCCCAGGGCTCCCATGTGGCAACAAGAATACGATTACAAAGAAGATCATCGATCGACCCTCTGGTGAAATTCCCTTAAGGGAATAGCTCACAGAGCAAATGGGTATAAACAGAGAATGTAATGAGGTTTTTCTGTGTCATGTATGTGGTGGGCAGTGCCAATGCTGATGTGTTTTAAACTGTGTGGGGGTGCCAACGACAATATCGTTGCCCAGATTTGTGGTGGAAGAAGCAACCCAACACCCTCGGACTTGCTTGTAATTTGAAGCCACAATATGTGACAGCAGCTGGCGAAAGCGGGAAAAAGTCAGCAACTAATCAAAATGTTCCGACGTTTTATTCAGGAAAATGTAGATAAATCAATGATACACTCGCTAGTCAAGCCAAAACATTGCAATGCAATGGATTCGGTGAGTAATCCCCTAGGTAGTAGTGAGGATTACTCACCGAATCCATTGCATTGCAATGTTTTGGCTTGACTAGCGAGTGTGTCATTGATTTTCAACAACGTTTATTTACATTTTTCAGAATAAAAGTCTGAACATTTGGTCGGTTGCCGAATTGTTCCGTCTTTCACCAGCTGCTGTCACATAATATAGGTTACACAGCATGCCAATGCTAGGTACTAAGCCTCAACTATGGTGTTAGACAACCCGCTGTCGTTTTCTACCTTTAACCATCCAACAACCCCCCCCCCCCCTCCACAACACAGCCTGTGTTTGTTAAATATCTCATAAGCTCAAACATAGGCCATCACAGTTGAGTCTCAGCCTTAACCATGGTACCGCTCGCGGGGAGTAAGCAGGCAAGTCATGCATTATTCAGCAACAGAGAAACAGTGAGTTATTTTAGGAAGCGTAACTTTGACCCCCGCTCCTAACAAGTGATCGCGGCAAAGTATCCCCCTCTGTTTACGATGGTTAGTAAACAGATTGCTGACACGATGGCAGAGCTGACTGTTCACAGAGCTAGAGTGGGACGGAACAGAGGTGAGTGCTTCTTGAGGGTTGATAACGAGAATGAGAAACGACAATTAAAAAGCCTGCATGAAAGCCGCCTCAACTATTTGAACATTTCTAAACTAGAATCTGCGCAGTACCTAACAGCAAAGGGCAGTCTAATGGAAAGATGATGATGATGATTACAAACATGAAAATAAAAAATAAATGTTTGAGAGAGAATGCTGAATAGCACAACAAGCATAAAGGAATAGTTCAAAATCGTTTCTATTTGTAGACAAACTTGAACTGTCCCTGATATGGGGACTCTGATATGACTTTCACAGTTTTCTCTCAAAACTAATTCAGTCAATCAAGCGTTGGTATGACTAATGCAAGCTATGAGCAACATCAGATTAGAGCAACTCATCCAACCATTGTGTAAGAAGAAAACCCACAGTAAACCCTTTTTTTTACTCATAAATGGGATTGGCACTGTACGTATCTAAAGACAGATAAATGGGAAGTCTATGTTAATAGAGTAACAGTATCATGGTGAAGGGCCACTCACAAAATGTTGTCTGTTGAGTTGTTCTTGAGCAGGAGAGCACATGAATGAGCTTCAGTCTTATTCCTCCGAATGACTAATGTACATCAATTAGCCATTTAAATAGAACCAAATGAATGAAATCAATGGAGACTTGACTTTGAAAGAATATCAAAAACAAAGAAAAAACAAACAGTGTTTTTGAAAATCTATTCAAGTCAAACACACAAAATGGTGCATGGGTTATATGTATGTATGGGTTCGTACAGATGAAAGGCCAAGTGCCTCACAATGTCTAATAACCATCTGAGTCTTTTTGGGAGAGGAAACATTTCCATATTGTTCTGGGTCTGTAAACTTACATTGGGAGTTCAGGTTTGGAACCAAATGAGAAAAAAAGAAAGAAAAAAAAAGAACAAAGTTTCCTTTGTGATTGTGTGATCTTGAAAGTTTCAGCCAAGTTCCTTGAAAATCCCTCTCTTTTAACTCGGGTGAAGGTTTTGGGTCAGAGTCAGTCACAGTTAGCCTCCGGTAGCAGGTTCCTTTGTAGAGTTTGAGTCAAGAGAGAGTCTCTAGAGAGAGAGAAGATCAGTGGGCATCTCACCCCTTTAAAGTCTCCATATTTGTTTGTTCCTCAGTGTTACTTCCTGTAGGAGACAGAGGAGAGAACTGTACGTCCGGCGAATGTCCCTCTTTCGCTGACATTGTGGCCGTTCCTGACAAGGCCCAGTAGTAAACAAGCATAGCAGACATACAGGTTTTTTCTGACCCTTGACCTGAAGCAGTATGAACAGACTCTACTTTGCTGGGCTGGGGGCACAAAGAAAAGATTACAAATATCTAGTAGAAAGCATTTAAATAACATCCTCTCCTCAAAACAACGCCACACACACACACACACACGACGCGCACATGCACACATGCACGCACGCACACACACACACACACACACACACACACACACACACACACACACACACACAGATGGCAGACAAAAAAAGGGGTGAAAGTCAAGAGGAGAAAGTGTAAACGGAGGGAAAGTAAAACCTTGAGAGGAGGAAAGCTAACACAATCCCTGTTTCGGAGAAAGGCAATTTCCAGCTTTTCTCCTTGAATAAAGGGGAACAGGTGTTATGCAGCTGGGCTCCTTACAGAGGTGCTCTGTTCAATTGAGAAAGAGCACCGACGACACCAAGAGTCTTTTCCTACGCTTGAAAACATCTCCTTTCCGATCCCTACGTCACACTACAACTAACTATTCTGTTGAAAGACTGATCCTCTCTGTTGGTTTTTTTCTTGTGTGTGAAAGGTATCACATGAAATGCTTACTGAAAGGTTAACTCCGTGTTGAACCTAGGCCTACATCTAAACTGATAAAAGTCAGTTATTATGGATAATATGACCTATTCTTTTTCGAGAGGTGTGCTCTGTGAGTTCTATCACCACGCCTCGATAAGCACCCATTTGTAACACCCTGTAATGTCGTTCATGGGGTAATGTCAAAGACCTGCTGCTGGAAGATGAACACATCCAGGTCACTCTAGTAGAAAGGGTTAAGAGATGGATGAAGCATTAATGTGGATTAAGTGCCCTCGCTCTCTCTCCCTCTCTGTGTGTGTGTGTGTGTGTGTGTGTATGTGTGCTCTTGTGCATGTGCATGTGCATGTGTGCGTGTATGTGTGTGTGTGTGTGTGTGTGTGTGTGTGTGCGTGTGTGCGTGTGTGCGTGTGTGCGTGTGTGCGTGTGTGCGTGCGCACTGTGCACTGAAGGGATACTGTATCTGTGCAGCGCGTTGAGTGTGGGTGGATAGGAGCGTTTTTTTTCCTGGTTGTGCTTTACTCTACATCCTGTCAATAATCCCATATTGTGGGTGACTCCCCTCACAGCTATAGGTTCCAGTAGATCAATGTTCAAAGGGGCATAACCAAGAGACTTCTCTGAATCAAATCTCAACATCTAATCAGATTAGATCAACCGAGTGACCCACCCACTTGGACCGACCTACATTCTCCCACACACAGTCCTGGTTAATTGCTAATTAAGCCGTCTAATCAAAGTGGACATCAACAGAGTTCATATCCAGAAATAGAGGTGTTGGCGTTAATTAAATGTGTCTTTTCTTTCTCTGCCTCATTCAGTTTTCCTATTAGAAGATGAAAGAGGTCAGGGATTCTTGTGAAGCAGTGACTAGCTGTGAGCATACTGTGTATGTGTATGAAGTCGTTCAGCGGTAAACGGCCGCGATACATTTTTAGATCGCATTATTGTCTGTTGGTACATGTTTCATGTCACATTCATAGACACTAAGGGATTTGAGAACAATACGAACATCAATCGATGCACACAGATTTGACCTCTGTTGACCCAGTCTAATCTGTTTACAATACATGTATCTGCACAAAAACGTTTTCTCTCTCTTCTCCCTCTCTTTCCTCCCCCCGCATTTCTCCTATCCCTATTTGTTCCTCACTCTATCTGTTGACATAACATTAGTGGTCACAATAATAATAATAACTCCTTTCTAAAAGATTCCAATAACAACCACATTATCCTAGATTTGCAGCAGAGGAGCAGATTATATCTCCCTATTGTCCATCACGAGGAGACAAATCAGACCTTTTTGCTGTATCTAGACTTGTTCCGTTTGAAGTGCTCGTTCGGCCTCTCTGCTCTCTCATGGTTTGACTAGGAATTGCCTTTAGGCACAGGTCTCGGATTAGCGTACCCTCCCGAAACCCTACTTTAACCATGAGGGACTACTTTAAAACCTTACTTTAAGAAGGAAGAAAATTGAAAAAACTGACCTCAGATTAGTGTCTAGGGTAAACGCAGGGTGAAGGGCACTGTTCTGCACTGCAGTGTGGGCCTCTTAACTCTACAGGGGGGTTATACTGGCCTATATTATACAGTCTGGCTCCCCCCGTGGGTAGCTTACACCCTAAAGCCTAGCCAAGTGTTTTCTGTTTTCTTTTTTGATGTACATTAGTCATCTGGCTTCTGCTCTTTATGTGTGTGACAGAATGTATTGAAATGCAAATTTGGCTGCAGGATGCAGGATGTCAGGGATGGAAGACAAGGCTGTGCTTGACAGCTCTGTTCAGGATCGGAATATTTACCCCCTTTCAACAGAAAGCACATTTATTTTCCTCTCTCTCTCTGTCTCTTATGAACACACACACATACATATTGCTGGCTGACAAATGAATGCAGCGCCCTACATGCACCATGAAACACGTGTAGAGTTTAGACTGACTCATACACACACACACACACACACACACACACACACACACGCTGTACACACACACACACACACACACACACACACACAATGAAGAAACACACTGTAAACTGGCCCCCATCATTACCAATAGATGAAAACCTGGCACAGTGAGCGACACTCCAAAAGGTGAGTTCCATGTGAGCCAATGACTGAATACTGACAAGAGAGTTTGCTTCTGCTCCATGTTCTAAAAATAACCCTAAACACAGCATGATAAGGTTCCAGAAGAGTGCTACACTGCATTTACTGTAATAACAGACACCCTTATAGCTCTCTCCATTATCCCTCTCCTGACTATTTATTTTACACATTAAACACGCTAGAATACTGTATATCAGGCTCTGTCAGACTAAACTTAATTTTTTTCACCTCCCTCTCTTTTCCATCCTTCCTACTGGTGTCTCTGGCTCACCAGCCAATCGAGGACGGAGATTTTATTTCCCACTACGCCTTTATTTGTCTCCTTTTCACAGCTTCTGCTGCGCCGACACGCCCTTCCAGTAGTCGAGGATGTCGTGGAGGTCCTCCCCTTTGGCGAACTGCACCTTCTTACGGAGGGCGTTCCCGGCAGTGACGTAGCAAGACTCGTCGCGCTGGCCCTTCCGGTACGGCCGGAAGCGCTCCCAGATGCGGAGCGAACTCTCCGAGGAGTATTCCGGGCTGGAGGAGTAGCCGGAGTAGGTCTGGTGGCGGGCGGGCGAGAGCTGGGAGTAGGAGGCAGCGTCCCTCCGGGAGCGGGTGAGGGGCTTGAGGAAGGAGGCCCTCTGGGCGGGGGAGCCCTGGTTGGAGCCCTCGTAGTAGAGCGCCGGGACGGAGTGGCGGTGCTCCGAGCAGTGGTAATCCTGCTGCTGCACGTCTAAGTGCTGCTGCTGTTGTTGTGGTGCCTGCTGATATTGTTGCTGCTGCTGCTGCTGCTGCTGCTGATGATGATGCTGCTGCTGCTGCTGCTGCTGCTTTTGCTGGTGCGGGGCACCACCAACACCACCACTGTCGCAACCACCGCCACCCCCCCCTCCGCCACAGCTCCCGCTCCCCACCAGAGGCAGCCTCTCCATGGGCTCCCCACACCCCACAGGGCTGCACCTCTCCGGGTACTGCTGGCAGGGTTCCGGGCTCCTGGGCTCAGGGACGTCCAGGCTGTAGACCCGTCCGCCGGCCCGGTCTCGGTCCCGGCCAACGGAGCCGAAGGAGGCGGCGCTGCACTGCTTCTTCAAGCCGCTGGAGATCAACACGGCCGCGTCGGCGCTCATCTGCCGCTGGATGGGGCGCACCGCCGAAGCGGGCGGAGGCGGCCGGTAGGGGGGAGAGACGAACCCCCCGCCGCTTATACCTGGGCGCTCGGAGAGGGGGGCGTTGAAAGAGGGGAGAGGAGGCGGAGGGGGGATCTTGGGGGTGGGCAGGACCGGGCAGGTCCCCCCCGTGAGCCCCGGGGACAGGGGGATGAGGCCACGGGTGAGGGAAGAGGTGCAGGTGGGTGGAGGGGGGGCGGGGTTGCACGCGGCGGCCGAGACCGCGGAGGCTGCTGAAGCAGCGGCGGCGGCAACGACAGAGTCCAGCTTCAGAGCGTCGATGCAGTTGTTGATGATCTGGTTGACCTTGTCCACCTCCATGGCGATGGTGGAGATCTCGGACGCCGACCCTCTCCCGTCGTCGTCGGAATCGTCCCCGAAGTCCGTACCGTCGTCCTCTCGCAAATCCTCCTCCCTCAACCCCTGTCCCCCCCCCATTCCCCCCATCCCCCCCATCCCCCCGTCCCTCATCCTTTCCTCCCCGGCTGCCCCTGTCCTGATGTCCATGTAGTTCCCTTTACTCGTGGTCAACACTTCTGAAAACGCTGTCGCCATCTTCTCCGCCTGCGGTATGGAGGAGAGCCGGGAGGAGCTGGTGTTGGCTGAGTGGAGCATGCCTGAGCTGGAGGAAGCCGACATGGGCAGCTTGCCCCCGTGGTGATGCTGGTACTGGTGTTGGTCCCGGGAATGCTCCTGAAGTTTGTGGACCGCCGACGGGTCGTTAGCCACGGCTGCGGCTACCTCCGGCCCGTACCGCATCTCCAGGATGGTCTTTTTCACGCAGATCGACTTCTGCTTCTCCTCGTGCATCCGCCGCTTCCGTAAACAGTAGTAGACCACGCCCAGGATGATGAGCATGCCGAACAAGCAGCCCACAATGGTCATGATGTAGTGGGTGGTGGTGGAAGGGGTGGGCAGCAGGTCATCTGGGTTCTGGGCCCGGGTGGAGAACTGGAGGCATGTGTGGTTGTACCGCTGGGAGGTTCGTATGGACGCCACACAGAAGGTGTAGTTGGTGTGGGGCTTGAGCTTGCTCAGGGTGATCACCTCCTTCTTGTTCTTGAGGTTCATGACGTCAGACACGAAGCTCTGGTTGTATTGGACCAGGATGTACATCTTGCTGTAGGGTCTGGGGATCTGGACTATGATCGACGCTGTGAATAGGGAGACATGCTTAAGCTTGATGCTGGGGCTGAAGCTGTGTTCAGAGGATGAAGACGAGGTCGTGGGCTGGTGATATGGCCCGACGCGGTCAAACATATCCGGCCCCATCCCGGAGCCATCCAAGTCCGGCGGGAGGGAGGTCATGCCAGGGATGAAGACGCCGTCTCGGCAGACAGAGGACAGGATGACCCTGGCGTTCCGGATGGAGTGACCAGCCGCGATGGGACTCAGGAGAGGGTAGCCGAACATCTCCCTAGGGGTCTCACACTGGAGCCGGTCGTAGGTGTGCGTGACGTTATTGAATGACTCCAGCCACGCGAGGAAACTATACAGATCACACCCACAGTGGAACGGATTCCCGGCTAGCTCACACACCATCAACCGGTTCAGGACGGTAAAAGTGGACGGGTCGAGGCGGGCCAGCTTGTTGGATGACAGGTCCAGACTGCTTAGACTCGGACACTCCCAGAACGCATTGTTGGCGATGACCTCGATGAGGTTGTGTTGGAGGAAGAGGCACTGCATACGCCCGAGTCCTCTTATCATGCCCTCTGTCAGGTTGGTCAGCTTGTTGTAGCCCAGCTGGAGGACCTGAAAAAGGGCCGCAGGGGAAAAACACAGTAAGTTTTTGACTTTATTGTGTTTATCAAGGTTACAAATTAACATGCGTGCCATCGCGCTGTCTCTCATGCCTGTGGTGCATGGAATAAATTAAGCCCCATACTTCAGGTCATTGAAGGGGACTACTCAGTCTGTTTTAATTAATTGTGCTTCTCCTCAATAGCGTGTCTACTGAAAGCAACGTTATCTCAACGTAGTGAAGGGACATTCCACATAGATATTAGTTTGAAGCATGACTGTCAAAACTGCTATAATGTTCCTCAATTATCATATCAATCAATCAATCAATCAATCACCTGGAGGTTGGCCTGTCCGGCGAAAGCCCCGTCCTCGATGTAGGAGATGTCGTTCTTGGTGAGGTTGAGGTCCGTCAGGTTAGTGAAGCGGTACATGGAGGTGAAGAGCACGGCCTTGATTTTGTTCTCGTTGAGCCTCAGGTCGTGGACCGTGTTGTTGATCTGCTGGGGGATAGTCTCGTAGGGCGGCTGGTTCTGGCTGCAGATTGCCAGCCACACGTAACCCTTGTCCCCCTCGATCAGCCAACAGTCCCCTCGGACCAGGCCAGGGAGGTGGAGAAAGAGGAGGAGGGAAGGGAGGATGAGGAGGAGAAGGGCGGGTGAGGAAGGGGCGCAAGATCTGCTCTGCATAATGACGGAGGAGGGAGAAGGAATGAGAGAGAGGATGTTTTCGTAAAGCTAGAGGAGAATATAGATTGGGTAGGGAGAACACGTTAGACTCTGGGGCAGACTAGGGTGTCTGGGTTGGCCTTAGAAAAGGGAGAGGACGGGGTCTGGCTTGGGTGTAGAAAAAAAGGGGCCGGGGAGCTTCAGTCACAGCTGTAAGGTTGTCATGGTGATTAGCAGAGACCCCGTGTTATGTCATATCCTGTCGGGCTCCAGTGGGGATTGACACAGCTCTTCCTCATAGTCTCTTTCGTCTGACACGATATTTCCTTGGTTCCAATGGGGGTGGCGTGCGAGAGAATGGGGAACCTGTGAAAGAGAGACAACAAGCATGAGACAATAGTATAACATGGAATTCGATGTGCCGTATACCAGAATGTCTAACCCTAACCCTAATAAATGTCATAATGTCACATAATGACCAGACAGTGGAATCTATAGTATGCTAAAGACAAATTCCTTAGCACATAGTATGAGTTAGAGTCTAAGGAATATGGCTTTGATGGAAAAACTGAATATGATTCTCTGCCTGCTTGTGACATAGGAATGTCTTCACAACTACATGTTTAGCTAAATATCAAAGTGTCTCCAAGCGATGTCACGCGATGTCTTCCCTTGAATGTCAGACCACCGCTATAAAAACACAAACTTTGACCTAAAAAACTAAAAACTAAAAACTATCAAGTGAATAGAATAGGCATGCCATTTATTGCTGCTATGAATATACTACCTACCTCATCGGCTATAGAAAAATACACTCATGTTTAGCACATACACTAACATAACTCGTTGTCTGTGACAATCTGGCCTTGAAAAGAACACAGATGCTTAACCATGACCGTCATGTGTGTCCATAAAGTAACACTTTATGCACTGCGCTCATATAAAGTGCCCTTGCATCAACACGGCATAGAAAATGCAACTCATGAATACATAATGCTCATTTACAACCATCCATAATGCGGTAATATCTATGTATCTTAAATCTTCCACATGCGACACTCAAGGTTTAGGGCTTTGTCGTGGATTAAATCTGGATTAGATCCTAATCCTGACAAGCGGCACTTCATACCGTCGCTCTCGAACGTAAGCCCCAGGAAGCTCCTCTAGGAAGACCACATATGGAATCTATTTTCGGTAATGCGTGTTCAAATGTGGAACGTTTGGTGGCGAGGGCTGTTTGATGGTGAAGATGATTTAAAAGACAATCGAAAGGGTGTGGGTATGTGTTGGGGGACAGGGTTGTGTGTGTGTGTGTGTGTGTGTGTGTGTGTGTGTGTGCGTGTGCGCGTGTGCGTGCGTGTGTGCGTGCGTGCGTGGGTGTGCATGCGTGCGTGTGTGTTTGTGTGTGCGAGACAGAGGACAGCAATGTGTTCAGCTGTGGTTGAACCACATCTAGCCAAGCCTTGTAACTGACTCTCTTGTGGACACGAAAAGAAGAAGAACTATCCAATCAGAGACTGGATCAGATCAGTGAAGCCATATAACTTAAACCTATGCACTATCACCCAACCGCTGAAATGTAGTTCACCCAACCTCAGTAATTTCAAGCTGAACTCATCATAACAATTACACTCCTCGCCACAGGGGGCGACATCATCTGTCCAGCGGCACTTCCCAGCAGCTGTCCTCCCTCCCCTGACTTTCATTTGTCCTCATCATGTTAAATAGATGTACTGAGTACAACCCCAGAGTCCCCCCACTTCCCTGCGACGTCTGCACTTCCTCAGTCCCTCGGTGTCCCGGGATATTAGGTCATCACTCTTGTCCCTGCCTCCTATCTGTACCTGTCAATCACCCCCAGACTCAGGAAGAGTTTCAGACCTGACACGCGTCATTAATCACCTCCGTGTCGAACACTGACACCCCCCCACCTCCCCCAGAGACTCTCTGGTCACGTGACACATACAGCCTACACCAGGCCTCTTTCTCTTCTCTCTCTCTCGATCCAATCTGCATGTCATTTGAATACGTGTTCAATATTAACAAGGGGGGATTAACGTGCCTATTGTGTTGTGTGAGAGACAATGTCTTTCTCCGGGGGGTAGCTAACAGTCGGGACCTCTCTCTCTCTGAGTGTACGGGAGAGACGATGTGCCAAGTGTTCTGAATTTCCGATATCTGATTGCGATGGAGAAGTGAAGCTCGTTCCGTTCTATTCTAGGCCATTTCCCTGCGGAGCAAGCCAAGTATCCGATCCAATTTCCCACTTTTTTTTTTTCTCTTTCTGATTACCGCAAACAATGGGAATACTCCAAATATTCCGGATACAGTAAACCATCCCGTAGCGATTCGAGTCGCCTGCGTTTGCCACACTAACTTTTTCAGTCTGGGCTTTCTTCCACCGAAGCAGGACAGACATACCTCAGTCCACATTACTCAGTGACCCAGTGCTGCAACCTCTTTCGTCAAACAGTTCATTCATGAAGGCCTGTGGATCAATTCTAAAAGGGGCTTCAAAGCTTAATAGCAGCCATGGGCAACCTAGATCAGTCCCTGCAAAAAGACAATACCGTCCACCGAACTCTGTGTGTCCTGCTTTCATTTTCTTCCCTTTTCTCTTCGGAAAATGACCTCCACCGCCTTCTCTCTCTCTCTCTCTCTCTCTCTCTCTCTCTCTCTCTCTCTCTCTCTCTCTCTCTCTCTCTCTCTCTCTCTCTCTCTCTCTCTCTCTCTCTCTCAGTCTATTCTGCGTCTATCTTTCAGGTTCTTAGCTCTCTCTTCACTGTGTTTTCCACACGAGACATGATCTCATTATGTGTTCCACATAAAACCCTTATGGGCTGGGGTGTGGGGGGTATAATTAGGACCTGGCAAGGGAGATGGGGAGACCTGGGGGGAAGGGTGGGGGGGGGGGGGGGACCAGTTCATTCATATACAACAGAATTTCAAAAGCTGCAGCCTATGTAGGTGGGTCAGATTGCTTAAAAGTTTTGGAGCAACTGGCTTACAGGTAGTACTGTACATGTAGGTTAGCCGCAAGTGGCTGGCTGGCTGGGTGGCTGGCTGGCTGGCTGGCTGGCTGGCTGGCTCTTACAAGTTAGGCCATTTTCGTTATCGTGAAAAGCTGCTATTAAAATCACCATCATCTACATACATGGTGAGTCCATTACAAATTCATCACGTGTGTAACCTCCCCACTATCATATAGTTCTCCTTGTATTCTATGGAGTTCCAGAACTAAGCAAACACTCTCCACTATCAGAGTGTGCTGGGACAGTCACATACAGTATCTGAGTTATTCAACACAGCAGGCTCCATTGATCCACATCGTTGTCACAAAGACCTAGAGTTGATTGACAGCGGCACGATGATAGAGCTTCTCTCCTGAATGTTAATGATGAGCAGTACACTTCACTGTGACTGCGTTTGCTGTGGAAGAGCCTATTAAATTCATCAATTAAATGAGAGTTCAGATGTGTTGATTGATGATTTTTTTTTACCACAAACGGGCAAGGAACCATATATGGTAACTTCGCTGACCTTGATTTTGAAGATGAAAAATACTATTTTTTTAAAATTTCACTCAAGTAAAAATGTCTTCTTATGTCCTCCAATAACACTCTAGGGTTGAAATGTAGAATTTCAAAGTATTTCAATGAGTGCCCTATAAAGGGCACAATCATTATTGTGTTAGAATGTTAGAATATTACTCTGTGGATTTCTTTACATGAGTTTACATCATTCTGTCACTAACATTACACATGTATACATACGCAATAATGATCATGTCTTTATCACAGCCAGCTCCACTGAAATATACATATTGATAGTTTCTTTCCAGCCAATCATGTATTGCTGTTTTACTGTTAGCCTTTGTGCTCCATAAACTATGTATCTAGCTATCATCTACACTCACTACATCGCAGCATGTCTCACCACTTATCTCCATCTGTCTGACAGACAACGTGTGTGTGTGTGTGTGTGTGTGTGTGTGTGTGTGTGTGTGTGTGCGTACGCGCGTGTGTGTGTGTGTGTGTGAGTGTGTGTGTGTGTGTCAGCGTGCGTGTGTGTGTGTGTGTGTGTGTGTGTGTGCGCGTCGGTGTGTGTGTGTGTGCGTACGTGTGCGTGCGCGTATGCGTGTGTGAGTGTGTGCGTGTGTGCGTGTGTGTGTGTGTGTGGTAGGCAGCACAATGACATCCCCCCAGACGACAGCAGCTACCACCACACTCAACCACTTTGAACATTTCAGTTCAGTTGTTGTTGATGTTCTTAAAAAAATAAGAAAAAGAAAGGCGAGAAGTTAAGAGGAAAAAAAAACTGAAAGCATGAAAAAGGGGGAAAGAAAACATCACTCAAGAGGGTGAAAGAAAACTGTCTTCGGGGACATGTTCTGTGGAGACGCCGTATTGGGGCCAAGACGCTGCTATTTAGAGCACCACTCTCAGTGCGTATAATATAGCCGCAGAGAAGACGGGGCTAAAGGTGACCAGACTGTGGTTATAGGGGGGTTTGAACCCAAAAAATACCCCTTCTGGTCAACTACATGATGGCAGCGAGCACCAGAACTCTCGACCCGTTGCTCCGAACTCATCAAGACCTCATCAGCTCCTCCGACAGATCGGGGAAAGCGCAAGGTCGTCACACTGATTTGGCCGGACGGATTGGAACCCTGATGGCCCATGTGATTCAGATCCCCCCCCCCCCGCGCGCAGTTTAGGAGAGGAGGTCCAACACACACACACATACACACACACACACACAAACACACACACACACACTTGGCTAACATTCGTAACATGCTTGTGCTTGGTTGATCCTGGGTCTAACTGGAACAGATGTTCCAGGATTCCGGCCAAAGCCCTTGTATAACTAACACACACACAGACACACACACACACACACACACACACACACACACACAGACACACACACACAGACACACACATACTCACACACACACACACACAGACACACACACAGACACACACACACACACAGACACACACACACACACACACACAGACACACACACACACACCGACCCACACACATACACGCACACACTCACACCCACACCAACCCACACACACACACACACACACACACACACACACACCGACCCACACACATACACACACACACACACACACACACACTCACACCCACACCAACCCACACACACACACACACACACACAGACACACACAGACACACAGACACACACACACACACACACACACACACACACACACTCCCTGAAGGCTTGCAGTGTGAATCCTAAAGCCTTGTACAGCGCTGTAGGCTCTGGCTGGAGGGGGGGGGGTGTTTGTTTCACACATATCGGACCGTGTTCATCACAGACCAGATCAGCCCTCTCTGGAGACGGCCGTTCAGCGGTCCGCCTCTGCTGAGCTCTGCTGCCCGCGTGTACCCCATGTACCAGAGTTTCTCTCTCTCATTATTTCTCTCTGTTTTTGTCTCTCTCTCTCTCAGTTTTTTTTTCTCTCTCTCTCTCTCTCTCTCGCTCTCTGTCTCTGTCTGTCTCTCTCTGTCTGTCTGTTTCTCTCTCTCTCCCTTCTCCTCTCTCATTTCCTCTGCTCTCGCCCGCTCCCCATCCTGCCCTCCTCTCCCCCATCTCCCTCCCTCCCTCCTCCCTCCCTCCCTCCTCCCCCTCATCTCGTTCTCCTCTCTGTCTCTCTGGTTAACAGTCCTGCCCCCCCCCCCCCCTGCTATGCTTCTCCCCTGAGTGTGGCTGGCTGCTGCTGCTGCTGCTGTGGATGTGTGTGTGTGTGTGTGTGTGTGTGTGTGTGTGTGTGTGTCTGTGTTTGTGTGTGAGTCGGTGTGTTGTGTGTCTGTGTGTGTGTGTGTCTGTGTGTGTGTGTATGTGTGTGGGTCGGTGTGTGTATGTGTGTGAGTGTTTGTGTGTGTGTATGTGTGTGTGTGTGTGTGTGTGTGTGTGTGTGTGTATGTATGTGTGTGTGTGTGTGAATCTCTCCTCTCCACTTCACGGAAGGCTTTACAGCAGGAGGCTGATCCTCAGAGGCCTTTCTGTGTGTGTGTGTGTGTGTGTGTGTGTGTGTGTGTGTGTGTGTGTGTGTGTGTTACATATTTTACAGACATTTCACCAATAGGGATTTCACTGTGATAACAACAGCACTGGCATCTTTGGTGAATTGCTTTCTGCTTCGAGCTCACTGAAACTGTTTACCCTGCATACAAGGACACATCTTGCTCTCACACAAAATGTTTACTTCTCACAGTAGGTTTCTCCCTTAAGGTTGCACAAACCTGTTGTTCGGTATTGTAAGCCGACATCAAGGTATCATACATCAAGTTGGACAAACGACGGCCTTGGAAGAGCTGCGGGAATTGTGGAGCAATAGTGTTTAATAAAGTCCCGATTTAGAGTTGCTGCAACTGGAAAGACCGCCCACCGCTTGAGCTATGGAAGGTCAAAGGTCGCGTCTTAAAACATTGCACGAGGAGCTTCGTTTTGACCAAGGTGTGTCTTCGCAAAAAAAAGATTCCACCCACACAGGCTTTCATTTGTTTCCGTCCATTACAGCTTGTTATTTTCTGAGTGTGTGTTAGTGCATCACCCGTCCTCCTCGCCTCCGAGTGATTTCTGTTCTCCAGCAGAAGTAAATATTATAACATAAATATTCTGCCTTCTTCTCTGTTACATTATGCTCATAAGAGCGTAGATAATAAGAGAGTCGAGAGGGAGAACGGGGGGGGGTAGAGGAAGAGACCGTAGTTCATCTCTACGCACAGAAGCACCTTGTTGAGACACTCTCTCTCTCTGTCTCTCTGTTTGTCTCTCTCTCTCTCTGTCTCTCTCTATCTCTGTCTCTCTCTCTCTCTCTCTCCATCGATATGTCTATGGATCTCTTTGTCTCTGTCTGACCGCCTGGACTGTCAATGACACCTGTGGCTGCCCTTGCATGTCATAATACACCCACCCCCCCCACACCGCCATACACAGAAAGAGGAAGTGATGCGATAAAGCGTGACAGTACGGGCCTGACCTCTGGGTCAGCCAAATGGAGCGCAGGACCCCATCTTCTTATCTACAAGCCCAGACGGCTTAGGGCCAGAGGATGGGGGGGGGGGAGTACGACTGTTCAGTTAAGCCTAGGGGGGTTAGGAACAGCTATGGAGGATGGACAGCAGAGGTCAGAGATGCTCCTAGACGCTGATAGACCCTACTGATGTCTACACGGTTAAGATCTGACCCAAGAACAGTGAGCCTCGTAAGGGTGACTTCACCTCAAGAGCCTGGGGACTAGGGACCAGGCTAGGGCCAGAGGATGGGAGCCAAGTGACCTGTGGGGGGGGGCTGAGTTAGGGCCATGGATGGGGCCCAGAGGTGGGGGGGGGCTGAGTTAGGGCCATGGATGGGGCCCAGAGGTTGGGGGGGGGTAGGGTTAGAAAGAAGAAGAAGAAATCGGACCTTGATGGTCTTTTAATGGCCACACACGGCAGTTTTACACTCTGATCACACACATGCAAGTTTTTAGGTGAACACACACACAAACACAAGCACATGCACAAGCACATGCACTCTTCGGCGGGTCGCCAGGTGGAAATTGTCCTCTGCCTTTGTAACCCATCCGGGCTGCCATTCCTCCACTGGCAGCCAGGGGCAGCGGTCGCCCTTTTGGCTTGAACCGACGCCAGGCGCCCCGGGGACCAAGTAGCGTTCTTCACCATCGTGGTCAGGGACGGGTGTTCGCTTTGGCATGTCTTTCCATGTGGGGTGAAGGAGACCCCTAGTGGACATGGGGGAACATGCCAACCCCAAGCCACATATATGTGCCACGGCAACCAGGCTTTCACCCTTTTTTTGGACTCCCATCCAGGTTACTAACCAGGCCCAGCCCTGCTTAGCTTCTGAGATCTGACGAGATCAGGCTTGACAAGGTGGTACGGCCGCACACGGTGGTACGGCCGGGTTAGTAGCAAGAGAGCCTGGCCAAGAGGCTAACATCGACCTATCCAGTCGATGTTAGAAACCCCCCCCGCCGGAGGATTCGACAATAAACCCTGGACATGTTGGAAGGGTCAGGTCGAAGCTGAAGATGAGATAACAACTTGGTGGAGAGTTTAAACCCATCTCAGCGGCAGGTAGGTAAGTGCCAAAGGGAGTGGATTTGGACAGGGAATGAGGGCGGATCCGTCCCATAAGGCTGTTATCGGAGGGCCGTAGAGGACGACGGCGCGTGTGTCCCAGATCCCATTAGCACAGACTTCTCTGGAGAGCCAGGGGGAAGGACACACTGTGGAAGAAGCACCTCAGAGGAGGAAGGGGAGGACCATCGTACTCAGGGAATTTCAGAAAAATACAAAATTAGTGAAACAATTCAAAAAAGTTATAATTTTTAAGGTAAAACTAGGATACAATTAAAACAATTTAAAATGAATAATTCACGTTACAAAGTATCTGCTTAGAAATAATGTCTACAGTCGTGTCAACAGCGCCCTCTAGGGTAGCACCATGGTGTAGCCGGAGGACAGTTATTTTCTGTCCTCCTCTGGATGCATTGACTTCAATACAAAACCTAGGAGGCATGTGGTTCTCACCCCCTTCCATAGACTTACACTGGAATTATGGAGACTTCCGGAAGTTGTCCTCCAACCTATCAGAGCTTGAGCAATATGAGCTAATCTATGTGACAGCAACTGGTGAAAGAAGGAACAAGTCGGCAACCGACTAAATGTTATTTTATTCTGAAAAATGTAAATAAATGTCAATGTTGTTGAAAATCAAAGACACACTCGCTAGTCAAGTCAAAATATTGCAATGCAATGGATTCGGTGAGTAGTCCTCACTACTACCTATTTAGTGTAGAGTAGTGGGGATTACTCACCGAGTCCATTGCAATTTTTGTGAATCCATGTATGACATAGATGTATATATATATGACATACAATTAAATTGAAATGTATTTACATTTTTCAGAATAAAAGTCTGAACATTTTGATTGGTTGCCAACTTATTCCCTCTTGCACCAGCTGCTGTCACATATGTGTGTTGGCCTGGGAAAACCCTTCACATGGTGGCATTTTGACATTTTCATTTTTTTATATTTCCATAAATTAGAAGTTCTCAGCTATTCATAACTGGTTGAATGACTGAAAAGTTATGAGCATTTTAATGTATCATGTCAAAAAAAGTGAAAGGTGAAAAATGCTGCCCCCATGCTGCCCCCGACCCCTTTCTCCTCCGGGTCGGGGGACGAGCCTATGCAGATCGGCCGGTCTCGTTTGTCTGCTTGTGATGCGGTGTTAGTCTGCTCGCCTCGTCGGTATGCGAGGGACAGATCCATTTGTGTGTCTTCTAGTTAAGATTTTATTACTTTATGCTTATTGTGAGCATCAGTAAACTGGCAATAACACAGGTGGAAGTATCGTCTCTCCTTTCGCTCATGCGTGCGTGCGTTGCTTAACTGAGAATGAGACACGTTCAACGTGACGTTGTTTCGCTAGCAAACTACCCACCACAAAAACATAAAAATAAGTACTTTCTCTTTTGTTTTCTTAAAATGTTTATTCACCATAATGTAGTATGGAGTTCAAAGTACTAGAATACCACATAATATCAAAATTGCCGAAATAGGACATTTCCATCTATTTTTGCTCTTTGCCACAAACGAACGCCAGCGACATCCGACGGGTTTTCCCAGGCCACCACACATATACTGTCTATCCAATCAAAGGATCAGAGAATGCACCTGGTACTGAACGTAAACTACAAGTATAGTAGTGCACAAATTCTGAAGATTTTAAAATGTTTTGTTCATCTTACCTTTCACTTACTTAGCTAATGCAGCTAATTTAACCTGCTAATAACCGTAGCTAGCTAGCTAGGCTATCCAACACTGCAGCTCCTCTGAATCAAGGTAGGCGTTCGGGCTTATGAATGTATTGCCTCCAGGGCCCACCAGTGTAATGCTTGCTGTTCTGTGATTGTAAGCACAGAAGGTTCTATCAGTAGGTTGTAGGTTTGGTAGTGATATGGTATAAAGCTTTGGCTTGGAGAGGTTTTCACGCCTGGTCACAGACAGCTGTTGTGCACTGAGGTTCCCAGCCAGGGAATAGGTAAGGAGGCATATCTCTCCTCCTACACACCTGCGTCATAAACTTTACTATTTTTGTAGGCTAGCAAACTCATAATGGTTATAGGCTGGGCCTATTCAACTATATTGGTAAAAAATAGCCTTAACCTACTAATGTTACATGAGAGTTACATGTTACATCCAAATGCTGTAATAGAAATAAGACCATACAAAAATAAATCCCCCCTAATCTTGAACGACACCAGCCGCCACTGACACGCACGCACTCACACATACAAACACACACACAACACACACACAAGTAAGTAGCCTTGAGAACCAATGGTTCTCTCTCTCTCCTAATGGCCCTTAGGGGTCAGGAGCCTATCTCCTGTTTCCATAGCGTGAGGCAGCTTGATGTACAAGTACAACCCCTGGACATGACGCTGGTATGTCTCAGGGTCTTACCCCCCCAATCCAACCCTTAATGCTGAGTGCCAAGCAGGGAGGCATCGGGTACCATTTTTAATGTCTTTGGTACGACTTGGCCGGGGATCGAACTCACAACCCTTCCAATCTCAGGGTGGACACTCTAACTGCAAGGCCGCTGAGCTGGTACACAAGTAATAATACACACTCTTAATCTGCTTTCAAAGAGCAGGTCAGGGGAGTGGGTTGATTTTGCATTATGCAGCCTACCATATGCATATTCCTAATAAATGTTCCATACATACAAACACATCTCTCCTCCCACGCTTTCACAGCAACAATGCATAGGTGTCTTAATGTGGTGATAGCACTCCCACGGGCACAAACAAATAGGGTTGCATAAAACACGGAGCGGGGAGAGAGAGAGGTAAAGAGAGATGGAGGAAGAGAGAGAGAGAAGAGAGAAAGAAGAGAATGAATGATGACTTTGAATATGATGATCAACTGACGCAGTGGTGTGGTGAGATCTCAGTTTTGAGATGTGCACGCTTGAACAATTTGTTCTCATCGACACCTGTCGAGCAACATGGCTGAGAAACAACGGTCCGCTCACAGTCCGCTCACGAAGCGCCTGAACGTGTGTGTGTTGTTCACACATTAGGTCACAGCGAACAGCACAGATCTACTTTGTTTTTTAATGATTTTTTCGGTTGGGGTTGCAATTCTTTACAAAAGTGCTTTATGGGTTTTTGTTCGCTAATTGTTGTTGCTAAGTCAGATGTTTGCTAATGATTTCCCCTGACAACGTACCCTTCCTTACCGTAACACTAGAACAGCCGTACCTTTTTACCTTACTAAAAGAGCCGGCTCTTTAAAATGTTAACCTGCTATTTACACACAACGACCACTAGTTGGCCGCTTGTAAATTAGCCTGCTTCCTACACAGAAAAACAGCAAAATAGCTTTATATTAGCTTATCCTGAAGTGATTTTGAAAATGTAAGGATACTGGGTGGTAGAACGCACATAGGAAAAGTCATGAAAGGAGGGTCCTGAAATTTGATCGAGTGCAAAGATATAAGACTTTTATTTACTCACATTTTATTTAATCATGGCTTATTAAGTGTTAACCACTTCAAAGTGAATGTATAATCCTGCCTGACCGCCTGGTACCTTGAGTTACATTGCAGAGGTCGTATTTTGAGGAAAAGATTTGCCGCTATAGTCATGTAAACGTTCATGCCACATTGTCCTTGTTCTGTCGTCCCTGCTTACACGCTTCGCTAGGAGACTATTGAATAAGAAATGATATCACTTTCCTCTGAAATGAGTGAGTTGATCTGTTTTGTCACTGAGCACTATGGAGCCAGTACATCAAACGTGCGGTAACATTACACTACAGCATTTTGCACTATTGATTCCACTCTGCTACGTCTGGTTCCACTGTAGTACGACTACCATCACTTTATGACTTTATTATGACTTACTTTACTTAGTTTACTTCACTATGTTATTGTGATTTTTGGGATCTTGCTGCAATGCCAATGCTAAAGAACCTGAGCCAAAGAATTGTACTCGTGTGTATTTGTAATAAAAGCGATTCTGATTCTGGTTCTGATTGTGTATTCTAAGAGTTATGGGTAAATAAATACCTGCAGGGTCAACATAGAGTCTGTTCTTCTCTGATTCCTCCTCCTCACATCAGTCCCTGAGATAGTATTTGCCCTTTGTAGTGGGATGCCAGGTGCCAGAGACACACTAAAGGTGTGTGTGTGTGTGTGTGTGTGTGTGTGTGTGTGTGTGTGTGTGTGTGTGTGTGTGTGTGCGTGTGTGTGTGTGTGTGTGTGTGCAGGGCTGCCAAGTTTCACCAAAAGTTTGGAGTGAGATTTTTTGGAGGTGGAGCGACCCAAAACTGTGCACGTTTTGGCAGCGGCGGCCTCTCTCTCCCACCCAATTATTTGTGCTAGTTTCCTGTAATTTTACATGTTGTTCATAATAAACCAGCACAAGAAATTAAAATAATTAAAATGTTATAAAACAAGACAAAAATTCAGACAATATATCATATTTATGAAATCTTAATAAACAAATACAGTAGCCTACAGACTCTAAAAGAAAATTGGGCCCCATCAACTGGACTCAGCCCCTTGGTCAGCAGCAGAAAGACCCTTGGTCATCATCTTATATACAGTGCATTGCTCATAGATGGCTATCATGTTATACAGTACATACCAGGGTTTTTCCTGGGTCAGAATGAGGGCTTGGGCATTTTTTTTGAGGGACCCCCAATTGTTGTATTTGTATTGTAAATTGTAATTATTATTATTAATAATAATAATAATAATTATTATTATTATTATTATTAATGTACCTGGTTATGTTACAGTAGAGAAACAACAAAAAACTGTTACCAAAACTGAGTATTTACTAGCTAAGATTGGCAAAAGATTGGCGTGGTGCAACCGAAATTAGTAAACAACTAGTTTGAAACTAGCTAGTAACAACTAGGGGTTTAGTAACTACGAAATGCCTGCATTTAGTAATGACTTACGCCAAATTGGTGCAACCCAGTCCAGTAGGCTACCAGATACGATGTTCTAATGTATGCACATATTTTGCTACCACGGTTGCCAGACGGAATTGACAATGTCCAGCCCAACCAATCCAAAAGTTGCCGAATCCACCCGTCCAGTGTGACCAAAAGTAGCCCAATCTGGCAACACTGCTTGCTACGTTCTTGCAGCTCGCGTGAACACAGGTTCTTCCATCAGCGCTTGCCTGCCACTTTGATTGCAGACTCAAATTAACGCACGTGCAGAAAGATGCCACGAAACTCATGTCCGGTAGCTTTCTTTCAAGGAATTTAAAAAATAAAAGTCCCGTAAAACAATTGTTATTTCTCGCCGTGAGAAATAGAGGTGCGGCGTGAGAGCGTGAGAACTGGTTGAAATGCGTGAGTCTCACGGCCAAAGCGTGAGACTTGGCAGCTCTGGTGTGTGTTGTGTGTGTGTGTGTGTGTGTGTGTGTTTCTTGCGGGTATGTGTATATGTGCTGTCAGTTGCTGTTTGTGCATGTATATCTCAGTGTAGACTGATTCACCTCAACACACACACACACACACGCACGCACTCGCTCGCTCGCACGTACACGCACGCAAACACACACATACGCACACATACGCACACACACACACACACACTCTCAAACCACAGTTTTCCAGACACTCGATCAAACAGTCCCTTAAAGCCCTCACACAGACACTCCCTCAGCCGCACTCCTTTACAACAGTCAATTACAGCATATCTCCAACCAGCTGCTCTGCTCCGCTCCGTATCCCCGCCCCCCCCCCCCCCCCCCCCTTGTGACAGGTCGCGTCTGTTCTGGAGCCTTCTGGAGGATTCAGAGGAACTAGGGAAATTAGACACCTCAAGATCACCCCCCCCCCCCCGCGCGCCTCACCCACATCGGTCACTGAGAGATATTAGACAGCGAAAGGTAAACAGGCCCAGCCCTGAGAGCTGAAGTCCTCATAGTTTGTTGGTTACGGCCTATTAAACCACATATTAGATTAATGAGAGAGAGAGAGTGAGAGAGAGAAGGAGAGGGAGGGAGAGAGAGAGAGAGAAGGAGAGAGAGAGAGGGAGAGAGAGAGAGAAGGAGAGAGAGTGAGGGAGAGAGAGAGAGAGAGACATCGGGATAGAGAGACAGTGAAAGTGTCACGCCCTCTACCTCTAGGTAGTGGGCAGTGCCTCTCTCTCTCTCTTTCCCTCTCTCCCTCTCTCTCCCTCTCCCTCTAATTGGCAGGAGTGGCTTCAGGTGTGCGTGTTGTCCGGCTGTTCACTATTACCTCATCGTTAGCCCTGCATAAAGACCCGTTCCAGCCTCCACTTCTCTGCCAGATCGTAGCTTCAGCTTACCGTAAAGATACGCTTCCAGCTCCCCTACCTATTGACTACCCTGCCTGTACCTGCCTCCTACTTACCCCTGTTTTGCCTTTACCCCCCAGTACCCCTACCGGACTCCTGCTACCTGCCCTCCTGCCTGCCTGCCTGCCTGCCCTCTTGCCTGCCTGCCCTACCTGCCCTCCTCCTACCTGCCTGCCTGCCCTACCTGCCCTCCTGCCTGCCTGTCCTACCTGCCCTCTTGCCTGCCTGCCCTACCGGCCTGACCCCTGCCTGCCTAGCGACTACTCCTCCTGCCTAAGCCCCTGCCTGCCTGCCGACTACCCCTCCTGCCTAACCCCCCCCTGCCTGCCTGCCGACAACCCCTCCTGCCTAAACCCCCCTGCCTGCCTGCTGACTACGCCCCCTGCCTGACCCCCCGCTTGCCCTACGACCATTCTCTGCCTACGCCCTAAAATAAATCATACTTTATTTTACTTTAACCTGTCTCTGTCTGTGTCTGCACTTGGGTTCCCTATCTGACCGTAACAGTACGATCTGGCCATGGAACTGAACCCAGCAGACACAGCATCGGTCCTACGAGCCCTCACAGAACAGGGCAAACTGCTGGGGCAACACTCTGATACCCTTATGGCCCTGGAAGGGCAATTCTCTACCCGTACTAAACACCTGGAACGGCTAGAGGAGGCGGTTGTGGAGATGATCAAAGACTTTAAGAGACTCACTTCCACGGTCATCGGATCCGACACCACTCACAGCCCCCCTGCTCCTTCCCCTGGTCCTCCTATGCCCGTTCACGCACCATCCCACTCTCTACCCACGACTCCACTCCCCGAGTGCTATGGTGGCGACCTCGGTTCTTGTCGTCCGTTTTTACTACAGTGCTCCTTACTGTTCGGGCTACAACCCCAAGCTTTTAGCTCGGACCGCACTCGTATTGCGTACCTCATTGGACTATTGAAGGGTCCCGCTCTCAACTGGGCTGCGGCGGTCTGGGAGAGACAGACAGTAACTTGCGATTCTTACCAAGACTTCGTTGGGGAGATGCGCAGGGTCTTTGACCATGTCGCTGGTCGGGACGCCGCCAGACGCCTTCACTCCCTCCGTCAGGGGAATCGTAGTGTGGCTGAACTAGCCATCGAATTCCGTACCCTCGCGGCGGAGAGCGGGTGGAATGACGAGGCTCTCCAGAGTTCCTTTTCACAAGCGCTTAGTGAGAGACTTAAGGACGAACTTGCTTCCTGGGACGAACCAGAGAGTCTGGAACAGCTCATCACTTTGGCTATACGTCTTGACAACCGTTTTCGGGAGCGCCGTAGGGAACGGTCTGAACAACAGGTAGTGCCTACCTTCTCCTCCTCAGCCCCGCCCCGATCCTCTCTCCTGTCCTGTGCCGGATCCTCCCGAGTACGGACGGAGATGGCCGAGCCTGAGCCCATGCAACTCGGTAGGGCTCGCTTAACAGCAGAAGAACGTACTCGCCGAGTGACTTCCAAGGCTTGCCTATACTGTGGGCGTATGGGGCATTTTCTGTCGTCTTGTCCTCTCCGCCCGTTAAACGAGCAGGCTCGACCGTAATAGACGAGGTACGTTCGAGCCAGACCTATATATCTTCCCCTCTCTCTCGTCCCCAACTTCAGGCTCATCTTCTGTGGCAGGGCCAATCCCAGCCCTTTTCTGTCCTTATTGACTCCGGGGCAGATGAGAGTTTTATGGATATTGATGTGGCACGGCAGCTGGGGATTGAACTGGTCCATTTAGAAACACCTCTCAAAGCTAAGGGACTCAATGGCACCTCCTTAGCCCAAATTGAGTTTACCCTCTTCCTGTCAGGCAACCATCGGGAGGAGTTGAGTTTCCACATTATTGCCTGTCCCCTCACACCCTTGGTACTCGGCTATCCTTGGCTCAAGACCCACAACCCGCAGATTGACTGGTCCAAGGGCCAGGTTAGTTCTTGGAGCCCTCACTGTCTCACCCATTGTCTTTGTGCTGCTCGGAGCCCAGCCCCCACCAAGACACTCCCGCTTCATGAGCCTCCTGACCTAACCTCTGTGCCTGTGCAGTACCACAACCTCGCTCCGGTGTTCAGCAAACACCATGCCCAGTCACTACCCCCCCACCGCCCTTATGATTGCGCCATCAACCTCCTTCCCGACGCACCCCTTCCTAGTAGCCGGCTGTTCAATCTGTCCCGGCCGGAGCGTGAGGCCATGGAGACCTACATCCAGGACTCATTATCCGCCGGTGCTATTCGTCCTTCTTCCTCTCCTGTGGGTGCTGGGTTTTTCTTTGTGGGGAAGAAGGACGGCACTTTGAGGCCCTGTATCGATTATCGAGGCCTTAATAACATCACGGTCAAAAACAAGTATCCTTTGCCTCTTATTAGCTCTGCCTTCGCCCCCCTTCACGGCTCCACCATCTTCACCAAACTGGACCTACGCAACACTTACCACCTGGTCCGCATCCGTGAAGGGGATGAATGGTAGACGGCTTTCAACACCCCCCTAGGCCATTTCGAGTACCTTGTCATGCCTTTTGGCCTTACCAACGCCCCCGCGGTTTTCCAAAACCTCATAAATGACGTTCTTCGAGACATGATTGGAATATTTGTTTTTGTCTACCTGGATGACATTTTAATGGACCTTGCCACCCACCAGCAACACGTCGGCCAAGTCCTTCAGCGGCTGCTGGAGAATCGCCTGTTCGCCAAGGCGGAGAAATGTGAGTTCCACGTCCCCTCGGTTTCCTTCCTGGGCTACATTATTGCCCAGGGCGAGGTTCAGATGGACCCCACCAAGGTCACCACGGTTACTCTTTGGCCCGCCCCAATCACTCTGAAGCAGTTGCAGCGGTTCCTGGGCTTCGCCAACTTTTACAGGCGCTTTATCCGGGACTATAGCCGCATCGCTGCCCCTCTCACAGCCCTCACCTCAACCGCTGTATCTTTTCGGTGGACTGAGGAGGCTGAGAGAGCCTTTAAGGACCTTAAGGAACGCTTCAGCTCTGCCCCTGTCCTCATCCAGCCGGACCCTGACCTGGTACAGTTCGTTGTGGAGGTGGACGCTTCGGACACAGGTGCGGGAGCTGTTCTCTCTCAGAGACCCAAGGCTGACAGCAAGATGCATCCCTGTGCTTTCTTCTCTCGCAGTTTTTCCCC
>NC_137675.1:45556664-45564164 GCF_963989245.1 Nansenia antarctica
ACAGAGAGGTGGTGTAGCTAGGAGTATAGAGAGGTGGTGTAGCTAGGAGGACAGAGAGGTGGTGTAGCTAGGAGGACAGAGAGGTGGTGTAGCTAGGAGTACAGAGAGGTGGTGTAGCTAGGAGTACAGAGAGGGGGTGTAGCTAGGAGTATAGAGAGGTGGTGTAGCTAGGAGTATAGAGAGGTGGTGTAGCTAGGAGGACAGAGAGGTGGTGTAGCTAGGAGGACAGAGAGGTGGTGTAGCTAGGAGTATAGAGAGGTGGTGTAGCTAGGAGGACAGAGAGGTGGTGTAGCTAGGAGTATAGAGAGGTGGTGTAGCTAGGAGTACAGAGAGGTGGTGTAGCTAGGAGTACAGAGAGGGGGTGTAGCTAGGAGGACAGAGAGGTGGTGTAGCTAGGAGGACAGAGAGGTGGTGTAGCTAGGAGTATAGAGAGGTGGTGTAGCTAGGAGGACAGAGAGGTGGTGTAGCTAGGAGTACAGAGAGGTGATGTAGCTAGGAGTACAGAGAGGTGATGTAGCTAGGAGGACAGAGAGGTGGTGTAGCTAGGAGTACAGAGAGGTGGTGTAGCTAGGAGTACAGAGAGGTGATGTAGCTAGGAGGACAGAGAGGTGGTGTAGCTAGGAGGACAGAGAGGTGATGTAGCTAGGAGGACAGAGAGGGGGTGTAGCTAGGAGGACAGAGAGGTGGTGTAGCTAGGAGTACAGAGAGGTGATGTAGCTAGGAGGACAGAGAGGTGGTGTAGCTAGGAGGACAGAGAGGTGGTGTAGCTAGGAGGACAGAGAGGTGGTGTAGCTAGGAGGACAGAGAGGTGGTGTAGCTAGGAGTACAGAGAGGTGGTGTAGCTAGGAGGACAGAGAGGTGATGTAGCTAGGAGGACAGAGAGGTGGTGTAGCTAGGAGGACAGAGAGGTGGTGTAGCTAGGAGGACAGAGAGGTGGTGTAGCTAGGAGGACAGAGAGGTGGTGTAGCTAGGAGGACAGAGAGGTGGTGTAGCTAGGAGGACAGAGAGGTGGTCAGAGAGGTGGTGTAGCTAGGAGGACAGAGAGGTGGTGTAGCTAGGAGGACAGAGAGGTGGTGTAGCTAGGAGGACAGAGAGGTGGTGTAGCTAGGAGGACAGAGAGGTGATGTAGCTAGGAGGACAGAGAGGTGGTGTAGCTAGGAGGTCAGAGAGGTGGTGTAGCTAGGAGGACAGAGAGGTGGTGTAGCTAGGAGGACAGAGAGGTGGTCAGAGAGGTGGTGTAGCTAGGAGGACAGAGAGGTGGTGTAGCTAGGAGGACAGAGAGGTGGTCAGAGAGGTGGTGTAGCTAGGAGGACAGAGAGGTGGTGTAGCTAGGAGGACAGAGAGGTGGTCAGAGAGGTGGTGTAGCTAGGAGGACAGAGAGGTGATGTAGCTAGGAGGACAGAGAGGTGGTGTAGCTAGGAGTACAGAGAGGTGGTGTAGCTAGGAGGACAGAGAGGTGGTGTAGCTAGGAGGACAGAGAGGTGGTGTAGCTAGGAGGACAGAGAGGTGGTGTAGCTAGGAGGACAGAGAGGTGGTGTAGCTAGGAGGACAGAGAGGTGGTCAGAGAGGTGGTGTAGCTCAGCTGCAGTTAAGCCTATTACACTCTGTGGCAGCTGAGCAGAGCTGTTTTATACCACGGCAGTTCCTTCTCACTCTGTATCGAGCAGCCTGCTTTCATTCCACCTCGCCCATCACAGCAGCTGAAGGAAAAACAGCTTCAAGACGGTTAGTATTCTTACTCTGTCTGGGTCGGGGGGGAAAGGCACAATTGAGCCTGTGTTGAAAAAAGTCTCTCAAAAAGGGGTCATTTTCCTACTGGGTTATGGCATAGGACAGGGTTGTGTCAATCAATCATCCAATATGACAAGCCATCAATCGATCAATTGACTCCATTTTGTAGGTGATCTTTTTTTTTTTAACACACACGGTTATCAGTGTAGACCGGAAACCCCCCCCAAAGAGCGAAACGAAGGCTTTAGTAGTAAAGGAAACAAGAACATTTGAGATGTGAGACACACGTTGAACCTGAAAAATCCAAAATGAAAATCTAAGGCGTGAAGTCATCTCCTCTCTGGTGTTTTGACTGTTTGACTCTGCAGCAAAGTGCTTCACTCACATCAAAACCAATCTCAACAAAAAGGACATTTCCAGACCCCAAGGATGCTCAAGGCTCAAGAAGACACAGAGAATTTGACACGCGAAATCTAATATTCAGCTCAACAAAGTGGAAACACACGTCTGCGTATTTCATCCCTTGGTCACTCAACGGATTAGAAGTCAGAGGAAAGAGTTTGATGAGAACTCACTGAAGAACCGGAAAACACTTACAAAAAACAACACACCCACACTCACACACACACACACACACACACACACACACACACACACACACACACACACACACTCACAGGTTCTATACAAGTGTATGAGGAAATCGTATCAGTAACAACATTAGCTTATTTCAATGAAAGTGATAATAAAAGTACTCTTACTAAATTAAAGTTTTTTTTTAATGGTATACTAAAATTGTACATACTGTGTCAGTTAGGGGTATTATCATAATACAGTATACATTACATGTTAATTCTCCCAAGTAAATACATGATAAACAATAGGATTTAAGAGAAAACTAATCAGCTGTTTGTCTGTTCAACCGTTAAATCCGGAGCAATAACAATTGTTATTGGATTCCTATTGTTTAATCCTATCCTGCGCATCATATATTAGGCACCATACAGTTGACCACGTCCATTCCTAAAAAATCGTTACCTACCAAACGACTACTACTACACCACAAATGTAGGTTAGTTGGCTAGCTAGCTATCGAATTTGCTACATGAACTGTGTACAAATTATGTAAATCTTGTCGGGCGCCACTCAACAGTTTTAATCCATCTTGTAGCCAGCCAGCAACTGTAGCCAGTGTCTCGCTAGCAGCCAGGCATAATGAACGCGACATTGTGTTGATCACTGCCAAGCACAAGGCAGCATATACGTTCCATCTACCTTTGATTGCATGCCCCTACCCCCCAACGTAAAATGAATGAAATATGGGTTCATTCAACATGCCTACGCATAACATGCACAGTTTTCACAACCATGGAGCAACAGCATCCCTAGAAAACCAGTTCTGGAACTATCCACCAGCAGTTGGATAGTTTGGATTTAACACAGCAGTTGATCTAAATCTAAACCCTAACGGCCCAGAGAACGCCTTCAATTGCAAGTTGACAGAGACACAGTGTTAGTGAATATACTGTAGTATCTTTAATACACTGGACGTCATGTGTTATGACATGTTTATCATGGCTGTGGTGAGCTATGGGACTGGGCTGTGCCTTGTGGCTTACATCCACATCACCACCATGATACAGATGACATAAGACATGGCCTCTCATGTATTAGTGCTTAAATATGGCCTATTACTTTCCGACTCACTAAGACACAACGCTCAGTCACTCATCCAGCCTCAGGCGACTGTTTCATACACTATCGCAAAATGTCCCGTGAAATGTCAACAATGTCTTGAGAACAATGTAGTGTACAGACAATAAAAGGCACAGACACGTAACGGAGTGGGGCAGACATAAAGATATCTAGATAGGAAACACATGACATTGTTATGGGAATTCTAAGTATTATTGTGTAAATTCTGAAAAAGATTCCACTAGTCATAGAGTATAGAAAAAAGGCACACAGCAGTTTTCTTATAGGTCAACCCAAGTTCTTTAAAGCACAACAACATCACAATTCGTGACCCCGAATGGTGAACATGTTCTTCATCGAAATTTCTGCTGACAAACAAGCCCAGTTCTGCAATTTCCATCACAACATACAGAGGCAAACCTACTACTAGTTCAAGTCGGAAAAAACCCATTACGTTTTTACCATCGGAACTTTTCTCAATGATGTTGTTCAACAACAACATTTAAACAACAGATTGAAAGTAGGAGGAGTGAGGTTGATGAGAACCTGGCAAGCACATATGCAAATGTGTGTAGGCTCGCACATACTGTACAGTACAAACACCTACACACACACACACACACACACACACCTACACACACACACACACACCTACACACACACACACACCTACACACACACACACACACCTACACATACACACACACACACACACACACACACACACCTACACACCTACACACCTACACACACACACACACACACACACACACACACCGACATAAAAAACTGTGGGTACTGGTGGGGGTGCTGGCGCTAGGGGGAGAGTTTTTCAGCGCACCTGATGGCCTTGACCTGCTCATTGTCAAGAACATTCTAGAAAGCTTCTATTACCGCTACTCCACCCACCTGTTTGTTCCAAACTGCCATTATGCCTGCATCCCTTTTGGGCTGGTTTAAAATAGAGCCCACACACACACACACACACACACACACACACACACAAACATACAACTTCACTCCTTCTCAAAGGTATTCTAATTATGACAACAATGTGATCAATGTTATTCTCATCCATGTTATCATGTTATTCTGCATGTGCATGATATTCGTATATCATGTTCTCATGTTCACACAGGATGTTCTGAGATCGGCCTGCAAGATGTTGGAGTAGGCCAGGGATGAGCGAGAATCTGGAATCTCTCTCTCTCTCTCTCTCTCTCTCTCTCTCTCTCTCTCTCTCTCTCTCTCTCTCTCTCTCTCAAACTTGACACCTTCTAATAATGCACTACTTATGCAACAGTCATATTTGGAGGGAGAGAGAGAGGGAGAGAGAGTGTTTGTGTATGTGCATGTATCTTCTTAGTGTCTTCTCTTGATTCCATATCACTGTTGTTTTGTTTCCTTGACTAAGGGGGGTAATGGTAACAAACTTGCACTGCTTGTAAACTAGGCCACTCACTGGCTGCAGGCATTAAAGAGAGAGAAGAAGACGGAGAAGGGAAGAAAGAGAGAGAAAGATATATATAAAGAGAGAGTGGGAGAGAGAGAGCAGGAGAGAGAGAGAGAGATAGAGAGGTAGAGAGAGAGGGAGAGGGAGAGAGATAGAGAGGTAGAGAGAGACCAAGAGAGAGAGGGAGAGAGAGAGCAGGAGAGAGAGAGAGAGGGAGAGAGAGAGAGAGAGAGTGGGAGAGAGAGAGAGGGGAAGGGAGAGAGAGAAAGCAGGGAGCAGAAAGAGAAGACAGCCATAGAAACATTAGGAAGGGAGAGAAGCAGGTAGAGTTAATGGAGAGTGGAGTGGAGAGGCAGGAGTAAAGAGCGAGCAAAGACATATGTACTGCCGCTGTCTACCTTCATGACCTTCATGACTTCTACTCTTCCTCCCTGGGAAAGCCTGCCCTCTCCAAGACTTCTCCATCACAGTTGAGAACTCTACTGTAACCTCCTCCCAGACAGCCAAGAACCTTGAAGTGATCCTCAACAACCACTTATGGGTAGTGGTGGTCTAGTGGATAGTGAGTTGGACTTGTGATCGGAAGGTTGTGAGTTCAAATCCCGCCTGAAACCACACCACTACTAGTGTGCCCTTGAGTAAGGCACTTAGCCCTCAGTTACTCCAGGGGGAATGTCCCTGTAATTCGTAATTGTAAGTCGCTTTGGATTAAAAGCGTCTGCTAAATGGCTAAATTAATTAATTAATTACCTTATCCTGTGCTGCAAACATCGCAGCGACAGCACGCTCCTGCAGATTCTTCCTCTACAACATCAGAAGGATACGTCCATTCCTCGCCAGAGAAGCAGCTCAACTATTGGTCCAGTAACTGGTCATCTCATGCCTTGACTACTGCAACGCACTCTTAAGCTGCGTGCACACAAGGCCATTGCGTTGCACCGGAAGTCATTCATCTCAATGGGGCCGTTGCGTTGATCAGTTGAATTGCTCTGCATTGCGTTTCTTGACCGTCAGGGTGCGGCATTCAGTCAAAAAATGTCAGCTTTTTGCGTTGCGTTGGATCTGTTAAAACAACCGGAAGTAAACCGGAAGTAGTTTCTTGCCTCAGCTCTCGCCTCAGATTTTGAATCCTCAATTTTGGCTGCCATTGGCTAAAATCTGTAATTTGGCTCTACAAGTGTTAATATGTCATTTTATGAAGTTGTTATGTTTTCAGGCGAGAAAGTAACCATATATATTCACAAAATGTGTCCAGTTTATCAAAATAACCCGTTTATATATCTAATCTGACGTTTTTTTCCCCACTTCTGTGGGAAACTTCGCTAGCAACACGAGTAGAGCTTTGCATCTGCATCGCACGTTGAAGTACGTCAAGTCCATCCCACCAGGTTGCGCCAGAACGGTGGGTCACGGTCCGCGGTGTGCACGCAGCTTTAGCCGGGCTCCCCGCCTCCGTCATCAGACCACATCCAGAATGCTGCCACCCGTCTGCTGTTCAACCTCCCCAAATTCTCTCATGTTACCCCCCTCCTTTGCACCCTTCACTGGCTCCTGATAGCAGCTCGCATCAGATTCAAAACCCTGGTGATCACCTACAACCCTAGTCGACTATCTGTACAGTATAGTACAGTGGATTGTGTACATAGCCTTTATTTATGTAAACCAGCTCCTTCCCTTCTTGTGATTTTTTTAAAAGTTTTTTTTTTCCTTTTTTTTTTTTCCTTTCCTAACACCAGGGGAGCCACCCCTCCTAAATGTCGTTGTTTGGTACCTGTACTGTAGCAATGACAATAAAGTCCATTCATTCATTCATTCATTCATACTGGGCAGCAAAAGGAACAACGTATGCCTACCTGCAAGCAATGGTCACCCCCCAAACATCAGCCCGTTCCCTCCGCTCCTCCACCTCTGCTGGCCGACTGGCCCCACCAGCTCTACACCAATGCGGCAGTCGCACTGTCACATCTCTTCACTACACTGGCTCCCCGCTGGTGGAACGAGCTTCCTAAGACTGTCAGAACTGCAGAATAAATCAACATCTTCCGCTGGACACTGAAGACCCATCTCTTCAGGTTACACCTTAACTGTCCCTCCTGAGACATCTACTACCCTCCTGCACTGTTTCTCCTGAGACCTCTACTACCCCCCCCCTGTACTGGTTCTTCTGAGACATCTACTACCCCCTGTACTGTTTCTCCTGAGACATCTACTTCCCCCCCCCTGTACTGTTTCTCCTGAGACATCTACTACCCCCCTGTACTGTCCCTCCTGAGACATCTACTACCCCCCTGTACTGTTTCTCCTGAGACACCTACTACCCTGCTGTACTGTTTCTCCTGTGTCAAAAAAGAACATCATATTTTATATACAACAACATATCCTTCTTCTCGCACGACGACTGCCAATGAGTATAGATTACTTTTTCCTTATGACTAGTGGATCAATGATTCACTTACTTAGTCAAATGTATTGATTGTAAGTCGCTTTGGAATAAGGCGTCTGCTAAATGCCAAAAATGTCAATGTAAATGTCTATGATCTCCCATCGCACAATACTTCTCCTGGAGAGAGCACTATACCTAACTGAACCCTTTTACGTTGAGCGACCGATACAATCACACA
>NC_137675.1:45569164-45574470 GCF_963989245.1 Nansenia antarctica
CAGACTCAGACTCAGACTCAGAATCATCAGTGTCAGAGAGGACGATAGGGCCAATCTCTGCTAGCCCACCAAGCACCTGGTCACCAGCTGTAGGAACACCCTTCCACCAGCCCTCCGATGGTCTGATAGTCACACATACATTCATGACCAGACTCAACACACATCTGTTCAGACTCGTCTTCCTACAGCATGGCATGGCCCTGACTAACACTATCCCCCATAGCTGCCTGAGCACTTACACCTTTTTTTAATGTTATCGTCTGTATCTCTATTCTATTCTTCTATTTGTTGTGAGGGTTTTTGGGTTGCTTATTGTGCTGCTTCACCTTTTTCTGTACAGTGTCCTTGAGTTTCAGAAAGACACTTTTAAATGAAATCTCTTATTATTATTATTATTATTATTATTATTATTATTATTACTCACTTGTTTACGCTTTTAAATGAAATCTCTTATTATTATTATTATTATTATTATTATTATTATTACTCACTTGTTTACGCTTTTAAATGAAATCTCTTATTATTATTATTATTATTATTATTATTATAACTCACTTGTTTACGCAGGCGTATGTCCGATGACTTACTGTTCCCGTGTTGCTCTGCTGCTAGCTATGTATATACTGTATATTTCTCCTCAGATTTTTAATTGTATTTGAATTTTGTAATTGTTTTTTCAATGTGTTGTACGGCGACCTTGAGTGCCTTGAAAGGCGCCTTATAAAATAAATGTATTATTATTATTATTAGTAGTAGTAGTAGTAGTAGTAGTAGGAGTAGTAGTAGTAGTAGTAGTAGTAGTAGTAGTAGTAGTAGTAGTAGTAGTAGTAGTAGTAGTAGTAGTAGTAGGAGTAGTAGTAGTAGTAGTAGTATTACCATTTGTATTATTATTATTACTATCTTTATTATTATTATTATTATTATTAGTAGTAGTAGTAGTAGTAGCAGTAGTAGCAGTAGTAGTAGTAGTAGTAGTAGTAGTAGTAGCAGTAGTAGTAGTAGTAGTAGTAGTAGTAGTAGTAGTAGTAGTAGTAGTAGTAGTAGTAGCAGTAGTAGTAGTAGTAGTAGTAGTAGCAGTAGTAGTAGTAGTAGTAGTAGTAGTAGTAGTAGTAGTAGTAGTAGTAGTAGTAGTAGTCTTAGTAGTAGTAGTTCTTTTAGTGGAGAAATAGGAGGGTAGAGGACAAGAAGCGTTGTAACACAGGTTCTCACGGCGAGCACAATATGAGCCTGTGGCAAAAGCTTTGATGATTACTGGAGTTTCTCATTGCTAACTTAGCTGTGGTTGCTATGCGATCACGACACTACACTTACATTTAGGCAGTCAAGCATCGTCTGTACTTTGGCCTCCTTTTAAATGGGATCCCAATGTAGCCAACTCTGGAGGTTGGGGAAGTGTCCTAGTTGTAGAACAGAGAGGACACAGAGAGGACACCAGGTGAAAAGATTGTATGTTGTATTAGATGTGTCTGTTTGTCTGTGTGTGTAGAGCAAAAAAATAAAACAGGGGGAAATGTATCCAGTCAAGGGTAGAGTAATTGCTGTATGCTGCGGAGCGATAAAGCACATACACAGACACACACACACACACACACACACACACACACACACACACATCTCAGTGGGATAAGCCGCACTTAATCTCCACAGCTACCATTTTTCAATTACATAGGTTGACACAGGTTGCACTGTGTGTGTGTGTGCGTGTGTGTGTTTTGTGTGTGTTATTATAAGACAGCAAGAGATACAGAAAGAGCAAGAGTGAGAACGGAGGGGCATTGGAAAGACATGGCCATGGCGTGTTGGGGACGAAAAGTGGGAAAGTTGTTGCTCTTTTTGTGAGGTTTCAAGAGGTCTAATTGCCTGGTCAGACACACACACACACACACACACACACACACACACACACAAGGTGTGAGGGCTGCTCTGTAGCACTTCAGCAGCTGAAGACAGCACCCACACACACACTGATAACCTATCAGATGATGACGAGTAGAGACTCCTGTCTGCGTCCGAGCTTGGGGACAAGACGTGGTGCGTAGCTGGGACTTTTCATTTCATTTATTGGCCTGACTCAGTTAGACTGCCCTGACTCAGTTAGACTGGCCTGACTCAGTTAGACTGGCCTGACTCAGTTAGACTGGCCTGACTCAGTTAGACTGGCCTGACTCAGACAGGCCTGACTCAGTTAGACTGGCCTGACTCAGACAGGCCTGACTCAGTTAGACAGGCCTGACTCAGACAGGCCTGACTCAGTTAGACTGGCCTGACTCAGTTAGACTGGCCTGACTCAGTTAGACAGGCCTGACTCAGTTAGACAGGCCTGACTCAGTTAGACAGGCCTGACTCAGTTAGACTGGCCTGACTCAGTTAGACTGGCCTGACTCAGTTAGACTGGCCTGACTCAGTTAGACTGGCCTGACTCAGTTAGACTGGCCTGACTCAGACAGGCCTGACTCAGTTAGACTGGCCTGACTCAGACAGGCCTGACTCAGTTAGACTGGCCTGACTCAGTTAGACTGGCCTGACTCAGACAGGCCTGACTCAGTTAGACTGGCCTGACTCAGTTAGACTGGCCTGACTCAGACAGGCCTGACTCAGTTAGACTGGCCTGACTCAGTTAGACTGGCCTGACTCAGACAGGCCTGACTCAGTTAGACTGGCCTGACTCAGACAGGCCTGACTCAGTTAGACTGGCCTGACTCAGTTAGAACTGGTTCCCTGCAGGTTCCTGTTCTGCAGCAAGACAGAAACACATAAACAATACAGAAGGTGCTGTCTGGAACAATCACACAGGGAAGATGACAGGAAGACATTAAACAGACACGCAGCACTATGAGGAGAGGACATACGGGAGGGAGGAAGATGGTATATTTGAGCATCTGCTCGAGCAGATTGTCAGTTGTGTGGTTTGCACTTTTGGGACTATTCTAATTCCACTTCCTTGTTCCCGAAGCAAAATCAATAAAGCACAACTGACAATACCCTGATAATACCCTGATAATACAGCTACTCACCACTTACAAAGCCATCAACAATCTGGCCCTCTCCCCCTCCCATTCCCATGTGTCCCCAGCACTACCTTAATTAGGCCCCTATACTTTCTTTTATTTATTTTTGGTGTCTTTTTATTATTACTACTCAATCTTTTCAGTTTGTAAAGCGTCTTCGAGTGTCTAGAAAAGCGCTATATAAGTCTAATGTATTATTATTATTATTATTATTATTATTATTATAATGCCCTGTCAGCAAAGTGATGAGGGCCCATATCTGCACCACGTCTGTTTTCTAGCGGAGTCCAGATGATGTGGCCCAGGTAGAACTTTGGCCAAGGTACAACTTTGTTCCAGAAGTGGGCTGGCTCTGGCTGCCATTTCTGCACTTTATCTTTTCCATGAAAAGGCCAGACCAGGGGCGCTTAGGTGGCGTAGAGGGTTAAGCGTTGACCATGTAACTGCAGGGTCCCAGGTTCGATTCCGGCCGCGGACATATCCTGCATGTCATCCCTTCTCTCTCTCTCACCCATCCTTCCTGTCAAATCTCTACTGTCTCTGTCGCAATAAAAAAAAAAAATACTAAAAAAAAAAAGGCCAGTACTGGGAAACCATACTCAGACAGAAGATGGTCCAGTTACTACAGACAAATATCAACTGAAGAGGGCTGCAGTACAGGCCTGGCAGAGCATCACTAAGAAGACACCCAGTGTCTGGTGAGGTTAATGGGTCGCAGACTTCAGGCAGTTATTGCATGCAAAGGATTGTCGACCACATACTAAAACATGAGTGCTTTGTTTGGACATGATTTTTTCACATTATAGGTGTGTAATACAGTGCGTTCGGAAAGTATCCAGACCCCTTCACTTTTTCCACATTCTGTTATATAGAGTCAATTTAACATGGATTAAATACAAAATAATTTCCCATCAATCAGAAAAAGACAGACAATATTGCCTAAATGCAATGTGCATGAATGTGCATAAATTCTTTAACATTTTTTAAATGAGTTCACTCCAACCCTGACACCAGACAGTTA
Source organism: Nansenia antarctica (assembly GCF_963989245.1). Taxonomy (NCBI): domain Eukaryota; kingdom Metazoa; phylum Chordata; class Actinopteri; order Argentiniformes; family Microstomatidae; genus Nansenia; species Nansenia antarctica. Next base: position 45,573,194 of record NC_137675.1, read on the forward strand.
GTAGGGGTTAGAGGTTGGGGAGCCACAATACGGCCAGATTAAAGTCCATCCTAAATCCTCTCTGCATCACGCTAATTATTGATGCTGGCATTTTTCCCACAGAGGGTTTGTAGTGTACTCATGAGATCTGGCATGCACACACAACGCGGAAATAGCCTACAGTAGCTAACAACATTAGCATCTGTAACACCCACATATACAATTATGTGTGTGTGTGTGTGTGTGTGTGTGTGTGTGTGTGTGTGTGTGTGTGTGCGTGCGTGTGTGTGCGTGTGTGTGTGTGTGCGTGCGTGTGTGTGTTAGTGTGTGTGTTGCCAGCAAGGCCACGCAAACAAACTGGACTCGTTCCAAATACATTGAATACTGAACTGAATATTCAGCCGCCCTCAAGAGTCCTGGCCCATTCATAAGATTTATCATTCCACATCCACCTCTCTTCCAATCTCTCGCTCTATCGCTCCTTCTCTCCTCTCACACATATCACCTCTCTTTTTTTCCCTCCTCTCGCTAATCTCACCTCATCTCTTTTCCTCTACTCCTCTCTCCGCTCCTCGCTCTGTCTCAATTAATCTTTCTTCCCCTCCCTCTCACTCTATCAATCACTCTCTCTTTTCCTCTCTCACTGGCTGCTGAACCCAGTGACATTAGACCTGCAAACCAAACAAGCTAAAGGAGCAAGTCCCTTCTCTTCCACATGAACACTAGAACAGCCGCGCCTTTTTTACCTACTAAAAGAGCCGCCTCTTTACAATGCTAAGCTGCTATTTACACACAACGGCCGCTAGTTGGCCTCTTGTAAATTAGCCACTTGTAAATTAGCCTGCCTCCTACACAGACACAATGCAAAATAGCTTTATCCTAGCTTATCCTGATGTGATTTTGAAAATGTAAGGATACTGGGTGGTAGAACGCACATATCTAGGAAAAGTCATGAAAGGAGGGTCCTGAAATTTGATCGAGTGCAAATATATGTGCAGAGTGCAGAGATAAGGAGGTATTACACGTAGCCCTCTCAATCCCTCCAGCGACTCTCTCCCAGTATGACAATCCTGTTCTCTCCCTCCTCTACCTCTCTCTTTCCATCCCTCCATCCAAGCTCATATCCAGAAGCTCCCTCCTAATTCTCCCCTCTATCGTCTTCCCTTCTTCCCTTCTGTGTTCCGTCTCTATCTCCAGGGTTACCAGATGGTAACCGTTACTAAACAACGCCACCATGCTGGTTCGGAGTGTGGGACGATGACAGCCATAGCGCTTTAATAACAAACACCAACACACAG
>NC_137675.1:45574670-45587170 GCF_963989245.1 Nansenia antarctica
GACATCTCTCTGTGTGGGAGGCAGTAAAGTGCTTGTCTGTAAGGGTTAGCTTTGTTTAACACCTCATACTACCGTTCACTCTCACTCTCCCTTCTTTTACCGCTCTCCTCATTCTCCCTCTCCTCTGTCTCCATTCTCCTGTCTGTAACCACCTGCCTTTGTGTTCTCTCTCTCTCTCTCTCCCTCTCTCTGTATCCCTCTCTCTCTCTCTCTCCCTCTGTCTCTCTCTCTCTCTGTATCCCTCTCTCTCCCTCTCTCTTTTTTGTCTCTCCCTCTTTCTCTCTGTCTCTGTATCCCTCTCTCTCTCTCCCTCTCTCTCTCTCTCTCCTTCTCTCTCATTCTCTCTTTCTCTTAATGTCTCCCCTTTCTCTCTCCCTCTCTCTCTCTCTGTCTCCCTCCCCTCTCTCTCTCTCTCCCTCTCTGTCTCTCTCTTAATGGCTCCCCTTTCTCTCTCTCTCTCTCTCTCTCTCTCTCTCTCTCTCTCTCCCTCTCTGTTTCTCTCTCTCTCCTTTCCTCCTCTCTGCCATTGTGTCCTCCAGTGGTCCACTATGTAGTGTGTGTGGGTTGTGGTAGAGAGAGCGAGGGCTCGGCAGAGAGGCTGGACGGGTTAAGCTGGGGTGGAGAGACAACGACTGCAGTCCTAACCCCTGTGTGTGTGTGTGTGTGTGTGTGTGTGTGTGTGTGTGTGTGTGTGCGTGCGTGCGTGCGTGCGTGCGTGCGTGCGTGCGTGCGTGCGTGTGTGTGTGTGTGCGTGTGGGGCGTGTGTTAGTGCGTGCGTGTCTGTCCAGACCCACCCTTTGAAAACCAGACCCTTGGTGACCGTGGCATTATGGAAACTAACCCTGTGACCTCGAACTGTCAAGTCTTCTGCCAAAACACACATACAGTACAGATCAGGCTTACAGTGTAACACACACACACATACACACACACACACACACACACACGCCATAGCAGCCCAAGACGTCCCTAATTACAGCAAGGCTGCAGCTTCATTAGTCAGGAGACCTGATGACAGGATTTACACATCAAAGACCAGAGAGGGGGGGAGGGGGGGGAGAGAGAGGGGGGGGGGGGAGAGAGAGAGAGAAAGGGGGGGGAGACAGGGGAATGGGGAGAGGCTGGAGGGGGCAAGAGGGAGAGAGAGAGAGGGGGGGAGGGGAATGGGGAGAGGGTAGCGGGCGAGAGGGAGAGAGAGAGAGAGAGGGGGGGGGGACAGGGAATGGGGAAATGGGGAGAGGGTGGGGGGCGAGAGGGAGGGGGGGCGGAACAGGGAGAGGGTGGGGGGGCAAGAGGGAGAGAGAGAGGGGAGGAGGGGGGAGAGAGGGTGAGAGGAAGAGAGAAAGTGAGAGAGAGATCGGAGAGAATATTTCAGGAAGAGAAAAGAGGGCGTAGGAATGCAGCGAGCGAAGGAGTCAGAGTGACGTACGCCAAGAAAGAGTGGGAACAAAGACGATAGGAGAGAGAGGGAAGGGGTGATAGAAGAAGCGACAGAGCAAGAGAGACAGAGCAGAATGATGCAGAGGGGAGGAGGAGGAGAGTCATAAAAGGAGAGTTTTTTTCTTTTCTTTTCTTTTTTTTGCTGCAGTGTGTGAACTGTGGTTTCTGGCTAAAAAGGGAATAATTAGACAGAGAAAGAAATGACTAACTCTTCCCTTGGGATAAAGGACGGGTAGCAGAATATGAAGTAGAATCAAATGGAGCTAGGATTACACCTAGGACAAGATCCTTCACACCTGACATTCTTCTCAGTTCTTCATGGTTCTTAATTGTGTCCCTATAAAGCACAACCCTTTGAAAAAAAATGTTGAGACTCAATTTAGACCCTGTTGGGGTTCCATTTAGAACTCTCTGTGGGAAAAGGTTCGACATGGAACCCGAAATGATTCAGCATGGAACACAGGGCCAAATGAAGATCTGTGTTTTGGTACTGACTTTCTTTTTAAAGAGTTTACCCCACTAACCATGTTTTTGAAAATGGTACTGGCATCCTGGCATACCAAGAGTATCAAATATGTGTCATGTTCTAATGCTTTGGTCCTCATGTCAGGATCCGATGTAATGATCAGACTTTTCTTTAGAAAAATGGGAATACATTTCCGCGTTGTTGAAAATCAACGACACATCGCTAGTCAACTAACACAGCTTGTTTTGTGAGCCTGCTGACAATGTAAAGTAGTGTTATAGTTAACTCGGTAGCAGTGGGGATTACTCACCCAATCCTTTGCGTTTTGGCTTGACTAGCGAGGTTGTGTTGTGATTCTCAACAACGTTGAAACGTAGTTCCGTGTTTCAAAACGAAACAAAACACAAAAGAAAAGTCTGAACATTTTGATTGGTTGCTGACATGCGGACCAAATTATTAGACTGTGTCACATGCTAGTTAAGTGATTGCATCATAACCATGACAACACAAATATCAACAAGCTGTCCGGAGACGAACACTAGGAGACTGGTAAATCTAGCTAAGTTAGGGAAGTGGGGTTGATCATACTTGAATTTGATATTCCAAGACATGGTGCACTGGTACGGTAACGTCATTATTATGGCTGGAAAAAAATGAATCAATCCCGTGCGGTGTTTGTTACTTCCACTGTTATCCAGGAGGATGGGGAGAGGGAAATAACGAGCACTTGTCAATGATATTGATCGATGTTATTGACTAGTGGTCAATGAAGGCGGGAGACAGTCGCAGGCAGAACATTTAACAGATGGTCCGGCGTGCAACAGGCTTCTCCAGCTGTTGTTGCGTTTTTTTTATTCTGTGAAATGTTATTTCTGGCCTCTACCTCACCCCCCCCTCTCTCCCTCTCTGTCTCTCTCTGTTTTAAATAGACAGTTACTGTGTACTTTCAAGATTAGATATCGATGTTTATTAAAGGGGTTCAGTGAATGTTTGAAACAAATGAGCCGAATTTTGAGCGACAACTACCTCTCAACTCTACTACCTCTCTACAACCTCTCAACTCTACTACCTCTCTACTACCTCTCTACTCTACTACCTCTCAACTCTACTACCTCTCTACTACCTCTCTACTCTACTACCTCTCAACTCTACAACCTCTCTACTCTACTACCTCTCAACTCTACTACCTCTCCACTCTACTACCTCTCCACTCTACTACCTCTCTACTCTACTACCTCTCCACTCTACTACCTCTCTACTCTACTACCTCTCTACTCTACTACCTCTCCACTCTACTACCTCTCTACTCTACTACCTCTCCACTCTACTACCTCTCCACTCTACTACCTCTCCACTCTACTACCTCTCTACTCTACTACCTCTCCACTCTACTACCTCTCCACTCTACTACCTCTCTACTCTACTACCTCTCTACTCTACTACCTCTCTACTCTACTACCTCTCCACTCTACTACCTCTCTACTCTACTACCTCTCTACTCTACTACCTCTCTACTCTACTACCTCTCCACTCTACTACCTCTCCACTCTACTACCTCTCTACTCTACTACCTCTCTACTCTACTACCTCTCTACTCTACTACCTCTCCACTCTACTACCTCTCTACTCTACTACCTCTCTACTCTACTACCTCTCTACTCTACTACCTCTCCACTCTACTACCTCTCTACTCTACTACCTCTCCACTCTACTACCTCTCAACTCTACTACCTCTCTACTCTACTACCTCTCCACTCTACTACCTCTCCACTCTACTACCTCTCTACTCTACTACCTCTCCACTCTACTACCTCTCCACTCTACTACCTCTCCACTCTACTACCTCTCTACTCTACTACCTCTCTACTCTACTACCTCTCCACTCTACTACCTCTCCACTCTACTACCTCTCTACTCTACTACCTCTCTACTCTACTACCTCTCAACTCTACTACCTCTCTACTCTACTACCTCTCTACTCTACTACCTCTCTACTCTACTACCTCTCCACTCTACTACCTCTCCACTCTACTACCTCTCTACTCTACTACCTCTCTACTCTACTACCTCTCTACTCTACTACCTCTCTACTCTACTACCTCTCAACTCTACTACCTCTCTACTCTACTACCTCTCTACTCTACTACCTCTCCACTCTACTACCTCTCTACTCTACTACCTCTCTACTCTACTACCTCTCTACTCTACTACCTCTCCACTCTACTACCTCTCTACTCTACTACCTCTCCACTCTACTACCTCTCTACTCTACTACCTCTCTACTCTACTACCTCTCTACTCTACTACCTCTCCACTCTACTACCTCTCTACTCTACTAACTCTCTACTACCTCTCTACTCTACTACCTCTCTACTCTACTACCTCTCTACTCTACTACCTCTCAACTCTACTACCTCTCTACTCTACTACCTCTCTACTCTACTACCTCTCCACTCTACTACCTCTCTACTCTACTACCTCTCTACTCTACTACCTCTCTACTCTACTACCTCTCTACTCTACTACCTCTCAACTCTACTACCTCTCTACTCTACTACCTCTCAACTCTACTACCTCTCTACTCTACTACCTCTCTACTCTACTACCTCTCCACTCTACTACCTCTCCACTCTACTACCTCTCTACTCTACTACCTCTCTACTCTACTACCTCTCCACTCTACTACCTCTCTACTCTACTACCTCTCCACTCTACTACCTCTCTACTCTACTACCTCTCAACTCTACTACCTCTCTACTCTACTACCTCTCTACTCTACTACCTCTCCACTCTACTACCACTCTACTACCTCTCCACTCTACTACCTCTCAAATCTACAACCTCTCAACTACCTCTCAACTACCTCTCAACTCTACTACCTCTCAAATCTACTATTGCTCAGCTCAAATCACACACTCTGACAGAGACAGGCAGGAGCTCCCCTATGTGACACAGTCTGGTCCGCAAGTCGGCATCCGATTTAATGTTCAGACTTTTATTTCTAAAAATGGAAATGCATTTCAGAGTTGTTGAAAATCAATGACACATCGCTAGTCAACTAACACAGATAGTTTTGTGAGCCTGCTAACAATGTAATAATACAATGTAATGTTATAGTTAACTAGGTAGCAGTAGGTGATTACTCACCCAATCCATTGTGTTGCAGTAGTTTGGCTCGACTAGCGAGTTTGTGTTGTGATTCTCAACAACGTTATGTTATGTTATGTTAATTTTATTTATAATGCGCCCCCCATCCAACTTTTACATCGGCCCGGGGCGCAGCCCGGGTAAAGGAACAGATAAAGACAAAGACAAGGAACACAGAAAGCAATCAGACACAGACGACTTAAACGTACATCTCAGGCATACAATTCACAACAAATAGGGAGTAGACTTAGGGAATATCATTTACGAAGAGGTGTTTTTTATTTTTTTGGGAACTTAGTTTTTATTTCAGTTTCAGCAACTTGTACAATAATGTCATGTTTTGTCTACAATTTTTTTCCATTCTTTTAGCTGTACACATAATGGTCCATGGATGTGGTTCAAAGCAAGACACACAAAGCAAAGAAGAGCGATCAACAAAAACATTGAGATGTCAATGACGGAATAAAAGTAAAGATTTTGAAAAGAAAGAAAAAGGGTAGGGGGGGGGGGTAGGGTCAGGTGGGGGGGGTTGTGTATGTGTGTGTGTGTGTGTGTGTGTGTGTGTGTGTGTGTGTGTGTGTGTGTGTGTGTGTGTGTGTGTGTGTGTGTGAATGCAACGCAGGCATATATCTATGTGTAGTGATATGAAGTGAGTCTAGAATACAGAAATATATGAGTCGAGATGTGTGGAAGGGTTCACTGTATTAATATGGACATAACCGGGCTCCATCTTTTAATAAATAGATGTTTCTGGAGTCTCAGAGTGTATGTTATTTGTTCCATCTGGTAGATTTCCCATACTTTCTCTGTCCACATATTGTATGTAGGGGGGTCTGGTTTTAACCACTTAATTGTAATGCATTTAATTGCTGCCGTTAGTAATATTTGTAAGAGATATATTCTTGCCCTTCCATCAATGCCTTCTGGTATAACTCCCAGTAGTGCCATCTTTGGATCTTTGGTACATTTTTGGTGGAATACTGCTTCAAGGGCCTCAAACACCTCTTCCCAAAATGTTCTTAATTTGGGGCATGACCAGAATATGTGGGTGTGGTTGCCAATTTGCGTACTGCAATTTCTCCAACATTTATTTGAGTGTGTTGGGCCCATTTTAGCCACTATTTCTGGGGTTCTAAAGAATCTCATAACCACTTTCCATTTGAATTCCCTCCATGTATTTGAATTGGTCACTAAATGTGCTTCAGTGCATATTTCCTCCCATATGTCCTGTGATATGTCAGTGTTCATTTCAGTTTCCCATCTCTCTTTCCTCTGTAGTGTATTATTCAAATCCATGGATAGAAACCTTTGGTAAAGGTCACCTATAATTTTCTTATTCTCGTTTCCTTTTTGCAGCTTTATCAAGAACTCTTCGATTTCAGTGGGCTCCAAGACTTTATTCCATTCTCTATGTTTCGTTAGGAAGCTTCTTAATTGTAGATATCTGAAAAAGTCTGTGTTAGGGAGCCTAAATTCCTCTCTTAAGTGTTCAAATGATTTAAGGCTACCGTCTTTATGGAGTTGGTGTAAGTTAGTGAGTCCATGATCCGACCAATTTCTAAACCCTATATCTGTATTGGAGGGTTCGAAATTTTTCATAAGACCAATATTGGATAATGCTGAGATTGCTTTCGGTAAGCCAAATGAGAGTTTTATTTTCCTCCAAATCTTTAGTGTGACTCTGGTCCATTCACCTAGTTGAGTTTCCTTTAGAGGGACATCTTTGAAAGGCAAGGTCTGTAAGGGCATCGAACATAAACTTTTTTCAATGTTGAGCCATCGTGTATATGAAGAGTCTTGGATCCATGCTGTTAGAGGCTTTAGCTGGGCCGCCCAGAAGTAGTATCTTAGGTTTGGGAGTTTCAGCCCACCATATGGTTTAGATAGTTGTAGTGTTTTAAGTCTGATTCTTGTGCGCCTTCCTTGCCATATGAATTTTGAGATGAGTCTATCCCACTTATCAAATGTGGATTTGGGGATATCGATGGGTAGCATCTGGAACAGGTATAGAAGCCTAGGCAGCACATTCATGCGTACACTCTCAATACGGCCCAATAGAGACAGGGGAAGTGTTGACCAGCGGTCTAGATCTTTACTGATATTTTGGATTATGCTTTTGTAATTTGCATCACTTAGGTTTTCTAACAATGAGGGGATTTGAATGCCAAGATATTTAATACCATCCGTGGGCCATTTAAACTCACTCTGGATTTTGATTGTTTGTGGAATTCTACCTCCTATGTCCATAGCCATTGTTTTATCAACATTTACTTTATAACCCGAGAAGTACCCATAGTTGGAAATAAGATCTTTTAGGCGTGGGATTGTTGTTGCAGGTTCAGTTAGATAAAGAAGCACGTCATCTGCATACAATGACAATTTATGTTGTTCCTCATTTATTGTCAGTCCCTTTATGTTGTCGTCGTCTCTAATGAGCTGTGCCAGTGGTTCAATACTGATATCAAACAGCAGGGGCGACAAAGAGCACCCCTGCCTGCAACCCCGTTCTAGAGTAAATCGGTCCGACAGAAATCCATTAACTTGTACAGCAGCTTGTGGATTTGAATATAGTGTTTGAATCCATTTTATAAAATTGGGGCCAATTTGAGTCGTTTTAGAGTTTGAAATAGGTATTGCCAAGATACTCGATCGAATGCCTTCTGGGCATCGAGGGATAATATCATTGCTTCTTCCTCCTTAACTTTTGGGTGAGTCATAATATTTAGTAATCTTCTTATGTTGTCCCCGTAGTATCTTCCCTTTATAAACCCGGTCTGATCGGGGTGGATAACTTGTGTGATAATTGTATTGACGCGTCTTGCTAGGATGGCTGTTAATATACGTAGGTCGGTGCATAAAAGTGAGATGGGTCTGTATGATTGGCATTGGGTGGGGTCCTTGCCCTCTTTATGTATTACAACTATTGTTGCGTCCCTCCATGAGGGGGCCGTGGTTCCAGATTGCAATGTATGGTGGTATGCTTTTAGCAATAAGGGACATACTCTCTCTTTAAATGCAATAAGGGACATACTCTCTCTTTAAATGTTTTATAGAATTCATTACTAAACCCATCCGGTCCAGGACTTTTATTGTTTTTTAGTGTAGAGATCACTTCTTGTATTTCCCATTCTTCAATTGGTTCATCTAGTTCTTTTGCCATAGGCTCAGATAGCTCTTTTAGTTTGATGTCTTTCAGAAATGCTGTCAATTAATTATCATCTGTGCAGGTGTCCGTATTTTTGTAAAGAGATTTATAAAATTCTGCAAAAGACCTTGAGATTTCATCAGGTTTTGTGAGTGTCGAGTTAGGAGTTTTTAATTTCTGTACTATATTCGATGATTGTTGTTTTTTTAGTCTTAGTGCTAATAATCTACTAGCTCGGTTTCCATTTTCATAATATTTTTGGTTGGTAAACCTTAAATTGCCCTCAATCTTTTCAGTGATTAGGCTATTTAGATCCCTGCGTGCTTGTTTGAGAGCATTAAGTAGATTGGAGGTTGGTGTTCTTTTATGCTGTTGTTCAAGCAGCCTTATTTTATCCTCTAATTCTCCTTGTTTTGCTTCTCTATTCTTTTTTTTCGCGCTCGCGTATGAGATAATGCGGCCTCTAATGTATGCCTTAGCACAGTCCCATAGGATGAGAGGTGATATTTCAGGTGAGTCGTTAGTTTCTAGGTAATACTTTAGTTCAGTTGTTACAAATGTGATAAATTCCTCATCATTTAGAAGTGATGTATTTAATCTCCATTGTTTGGTTTTTGGCCTGTGGCCTATGTTCCATGATAATGCAAGAGGTGCATGATCAGATAGAGTAATTGGTAAGATCTGTATGTCTTCTATCCTGTGTAGTTCTGCTTTGGGTGTAAAGAAATAATCAATTCTCGAATAAGATGAATGTCTGTGCGAGTAGAAAGTAAAATCTCTACCTTTAGGGAATCTGCTTCTCCAAACGTCCACTAGGCCTGATTCTATCGACAAGTGTTTAAGCATTCTACTCATTCTAGAAGTGGGAGTTTTGGAGGTAGGTTGTCTATCCATTAGCTGGGACATAACACAGTTGAAGTCTCCTCCCAACAGTAGGATACCGGAGCTGTGTTGTATTGCTGTGTTAATGACTGTGCTAATGAAGCCGGGCTCATCCTCATTTGGAGCATATATGTTCATGAGGGATACATGTATCCCATCTATAGATCCATTCACTAAAATGAATCTTCCCTCAATGTCCTTGTGGACCGTTGTTGGTGTAAAGTTAACCTGCCTATGTATCAATATAGCCGCTCCTCTCTTTCTACCTGACTGATGTGATGAGTAGAACACGCTGTCTGCCCAGGATTTCTTTAGTTTCTCATGTTCCATATCCGACAGGTGGGTCTCCTGTAGGAATGCTATCTGACAGTTGGCTCTTTTTAGCTGATTAAGGATTTTCTTTCGTTTCATAGGATTGTGAAGTCTTTCACGTTGTAGCTTATAACCTTAAGTGATCCGATGGTTCAGAGTAAGAATTAGGGAGGATCTTAATTTTACCTGTAGGTATGGTGATGGCAAGGATAAGCACATGTATAGGAGAAGATTGTGAACTGCATGTAGTACAGTGTCTATGTGTGTGATTGTGTGAGTGTGGGTGTGTGGATATATGAGGGGTGGGTATGGGTAGGAGGTGTGGGGGAGTTGGGGAGTATATATAAGGGGAAAAAACTAAATAATGTAAAAGAAAACAAAATACATAAACATACACGTTGCTCTTATTCTTCCTGTATGATCCCTGTGGAACAGTGGGATCTGAACATAGAAATAAAAATGAAAAATCCGGACACTCAACCAACATGAGTGTCTGGACAGACTTTTGGGACATGGTCCCAGGCTGCGAGTCTGAACAGGCAGCTGTGCGAACAACCTTTAAGAGTGTTCGCCTTTGCTTGGTTATAGTACCAAACAGAATAGCTAGGAGTAGTTTGTTAACATTTCAGGCTCCCGTCGAACCTTGAGGTAAAACAAAAGGAGGGTGAAAACCCCCTAACCTTAATTTTGACATTGTCGAATACATTTTACATTGTATATATATATATATATATATATATATATATATATATATATATATATATATATATATATACTGTATATATATATATATAAAGAAATAAGAGTAATAATAATTAATAAAAATAATGTCTATAGACAGAAATAAATAAAAGGATCGGAGAGAAGCATTAACGCAGTAGAAATTAAGAAACAAATAAAAACAGTCTCCTGGTCAGGTAATTTTCACTTCCCTGCCCCTTATGAATAAACAGATAGATTATTTCCCCCTTGGGGTAAGTTTTAAATTGAACTAACATGTCCAGTCTCTTTCAACACTTGCATATAAACTGCTGTGAAGAACTACAATAACAACAAAGGGGTGGCATTGAATATATTTAAACAGATATCGTCCCGTCAGAGTTGGTCTTGTAATGACACTGAGCCCCACTGGCCCGTGGCTGGGGGCGACCTACCCTTAGCCTGTTGCAGGGATGACGTTCTTCTTAACGTAGTCCATCGCTTTGTCTGCATCTGTGAATTCCTTTTCTTCTCCGTTGTGTGTGATGCGGAGTCGGGCTGGGAACAGTATGCCATACCGGACGCCCTGACGGTTGCGCAGCAGCTTCCTGACCTCCGTGAACGCAGCCCTGGCCCTGGCGACGCTGACAGCATAATCCGGAAAGATGGCGATGGTCTGCCCGTTGACCCGGAGAGGAGCTCGAGTGCGCGCGCAGCTCAGCACCTCAACGCAGTCCTGGTAGTAATGGAGTTTAGCAATGATGGCGCGTGGTTTCCCCTCCGGTCTCCTCGGAGCCAGGGTTCTGTGTGAACGGTCCACAAGCACATCTCTATCCAGTTGTAGCGCTTCCCTCAGTAGTTTCGAGACCGATGCAGTAGAGCATGATCCATTCGTCTCGGCCACCCCTAGTATTCTGATGTTGCATCTCCTCATTCTTCCCTCCATGTCGTCGCATTTCTCTCTGAGCCCGGTTACCTCTGCTTTCAAGCCCGTCACCGTAGTCCGCAGGTCCACCACCTCGTCCGACCACGTTGATAGGCCGCCCTCCACCTCCGTGATTGTAGCCTTTATTTGGTCAATCTCAGACTGAACCGCCGCAGTATTGTTAATTATTTCCGATTTTACTGCTTGAAGTTCACTTTTAATATAGTTGAAATCTTCGGCTAGTGCATTTTTAATCTCTGTCTTTATCACCTCGACAATGTCGGATTTCAGCGAGAGGAGAATCTCTGTTTTCAATGCTACAGCGTCCATCACTGGGCTGTCTGTCCGGGGCGGGGCTGTCTGAGCCGGGGTAGCTGTGGGACTCGATGTCGCGGTGGCGTTTGGCCTAGTAGTGGACGGATTGTACTCATATTTGCGCAGATTTGCAGCCATTGACCCCTAAATACACAGACTGATTTTAGGAATATGTTAGGGACAGGTTTCCCAGTATTTTGTCATGTAAAACGCTTATTAACTTAAATAAAACAGAAGTCCGACGGGAGCTCAAGCGAAACACGTCCTACTCCATTGCCAGCCCACGTGATTCCCAAGAGGTGGGTTTTTAACTTCGCTCTAAAAGCTCTTCGCTTTTTTGACACTGCTGTTTGAGCTGTACCGACAACAAATTCCACCGACCTAGGTCGTGTGGTCATTAAACTATTAATTCATTCATTCATTCATTCATTCATTCATTCATTCATTCATTCATTCATTCATTCATTCGTTCATTCATTCATTCATTCATTAAAGGAGTCCAGAGTGGGGGTAAACTTGATGGCAGAAGGGAGCGCGTTCCACAGGGTCGGTGCTATCACCGCAAAGGCACGGTCACCCTTTCTCTTGAGGTTGGTACGTGGGACCCTCAGGCTGAGTTGGGTGTCGGACCTGAGCCTGGGTCTGGGCCTTGAGGAGGAAGCCTGGTCCAGAAGGTCCTTGATGTAGGGTGGGGCGAGACTGTTGAGAGCTTTAAAGACAAAGGTGCAGATTTTGAACTTCACTCTCTTCTTCACTGGGAGCCAGTGAAGGGAGATGAGGACAGGGGAGATGTGGTCCCTCATTTTGGTGCCTGACACCAGCCTGGCAGCGGCATTTTGGACTAGCTGCAGGCGGTAGATGGTCTTATCAGGAAGTCCAGCATAGAGTGAGTTGCAGTAGTCGAGCCTAGATGAGATTAGCATGAGGACGACCCTCCTCAGGTCGCTGGGGGTGAGGAAGGACTTGATCTTGGCTATGATGCGTAGTTGGTAGAAACATGCCTTCACGACGGAGCTCACTTGTCGGTCAAGGTTGAGCTCGGAGTCAAAGATGACACCGAGGTTCTTGACATGTGGTCTGACAAGGGTGGACAGGCTTCCCATGTTGGTGCTGAGCTGAGTGATGGCGGTGGTGTTGCCGATGAGGAGGATTTCCCCCTTGCTCTCATT
>NC_137675.1:45599126-45701626 GCF_963989245.1 Nansenia antarctica
AAGGGAGGTTCCCGTCAGGGTAGGGTAACGATTTTTGATCATGAGGATTAATCGAAGATTCACAGAACCATGACTGGGTTGTAGGAGTGGTCTAGGGGGCAGGGAGGAAGGAATTGAGGGACGGACAGAGGGGGGGGGGGGGAGCTTGGGGATAGGTGGCTGAGAGTGGGTGGATGACACGAGAGCGAGGGAGGAGAACAAGAAAAGCAGAGGAGGGGGGAGGGGAGGGAGGGGAGGAGAGGAGAGGGGAAGGGAGGAGAGGAGAGGACAGGTGAGGAGAGGGGAGGAGAGGAGAGGAGAGGAGAGGAGAGGAGAGGAGAGGAGAGGAGAGGAGAGGAGAGGGGAGGGGGGGAGGGGAGGGGAGGGGAGGGGAGGGGAGGAGAGGGGAGGGGAGGTGAGGAGAGGAGAGCAGAGGGGAGGGAAGGTGAGGAGAGGAGAGGGGAGGGGAGGGGAGGGGAGGGGAGGAGAGGAGAGGAGAGGAGAGGAGAGGAGAGGAGAGGAGAGGGGAGGGGAGGGGGGGAGGGGAGGGGAGGAGAGGAGAGGGAGGAGAGGGGAGGTGAGGGGAGGAGAGCAGAGGGGAGGGAAGGTGAGGAGAGGAGAGGGGAGGGGAGGGGAGGGAGGGAAGGAGAGGAGAGGAGAGGAGAGGGAGGGAAGGTGAGGAGAGGAGAGGGGAGGGGAGGGGAAGGGACAGCCAAGCAGAGTAGAGGAGAGGAACTGTGTGATGGATGGAGGGACCGGGAGACAAAGAGCGGGAGAGAACGAGGAGAGAAAACCAGAGAGGGGAATACAAGAAAAGACAACTGACGAATGTGTAGGAGGGCTTCGCTTCACTATGGTACCGTCGTCCATAGCAACAGTCCCTTCCCTCTCTCTCTCTCTCCGTCTTTTTCCCTACCTCTCCTATCTCTCTCCCTCCTTCTCCTCGGTCCTCTGCCTTCTTTATCCTCTGTCCTTTGTACTCTTCTCCTCCCTCCCTCCCTCCCTCTCTCTTAATACCCCCTGTGCATGTTGCTCCATGTTCATATGCAGGGTCTAATGCAGATCTCTCCCTCTCTTTTTATTCACTCTCTCTCTCCCTCCCTGCCCACTCTCTCTCTCCCTCTCTCTCCCTACCCCCCCTCTCTCTCCCTCTCTCCCTACCCCCCCTCTCTCTCTCTCCCTGCCCACTCTCTCTCTCCCCCCCTCCCTCTCTCTCCCCCCTCTCCCTCTCTCCCCCCCCTCCCTCTCTCCCCCTCTCTCTCTCTCTCTCCCCCCCACACCTCACTCTCTATCTCTCCCCCCCCCACACCTCTCTCTCTCCCTCCCCCCTCCCCTCTCTCTCTCTCCCTCCCTACCCACTTCTTGACTCTTCTTGTCTCTCACTCTGTGTCTGCCCCCCCCCCCACACTCCTCTCTATTCATCAGTTTTGTGGAGGTTTAATGAGATGCCACCTACCGTACTTGGCTGTCTCTCTCTGTGTGTTGTAGTCAGCAGAGTGCATGACACTTCTCACACACACGCACGCAAAACACACACAGATACACAGACACAGATGCACATACACATAGGGGCGGCTGTGGCGCAGGAGGTAGAGCCGGTGTCTAATGATCGCAAGGTCGGCAGATCAGCGGTTCGAACCCCGGCTGGCCACAGAGGCCACACCCCGACGTGTCCTTGGGAAAGACACTGAACCCCAAATTGCTCCCAATGAGCGGGGGCCGGCGCCTTGCATGGTAGCTTGCGGCCATTGGTGTGTGAATGTGTGTGTGAATGGGCGAATGAGAGGCCATTGTAAAACGTTTTGGAATAAGGCACTTTATAAGTCAGTCTATTTTACACACACGCTGACGTCCAACCCATCCAAAGGACAACCGAATTCTATCTCAGCATCAACTGTCACCCACGCCGTCACACGAAACCAAGGACCTAACTTGAACGCCAGAACTGTCGAAGCTCAGAACTGTGCATGTAGTTGACAGTTAGACATGTAGTTGACAGTTAGACATGTAGTTGACATGTAGACATGTAGTTGACATTTAGACATGTAGTTTAGACATGTAGTTGACAGTTTGACATGTAGTTGACAGTTAGACATGTAGTTGACAGTTAGACATATAGTTTAGACATGTAGTTGACAGTTAGACATGTAGTTGACAGTTTGACATGTAGTTAGACATGTAGTTGACAGTTACACATGTCGTTGACAGTTAGACATGTAGTTGACATTTAAGTCTAGTTGATGCGGCAGGTTCCTCTCTCTGATTTGAAGGATTTTTAGATTTTGATCTCTCTCCTTCTCTTCCCCCCTCTCTCCATCCCACCCTCTTTCTCTCCCTCTCTCCCCCCCGCCTCTCTCTCTCTCCATCCCTCCCAGCAGCAGATAAGCTAGAAGAGTCAAAGGAATCAGACTCTTCCTCTGTGCCTGGACCGTGACATCCTGTTTACAGTCATAATCCAGGGCTGAGGCTGCGGCTCCCCCGGAGGACTGGGGGTGACAGTGAGACTATCACAACGAGACAAAGTGCCGCACTACACACACGCACACACGCACATACTTACTTGTCACTCACCCCACACAAACATTCTCACGTACACGTACACGGCACGCACACGCATAAACACACACACGCTCACACTCACTTGCCACAGAGAGCGTTAATTGCAGAGTGAGACAGGGTCTCTTTCACCTTGGGCGCGTGTGTGTGAGTGTGTGTGAGTGTGTGTGTATCACGTCTCATGTGACCCACCTAAAAGCCTCTCAACATGTATCCCTCCAGTGTCCCCAGCTGAGCCCATCCACGGATCCTACTCTTCAGCATCCTACAGTCCACTTTCCCAAATGTGACAGGGTCTGGTGAAAAGGTCCTCAAGGGACGTAGGGTAGGATGGAGTAGTTGAGTCTTGCTCCTGTAACTTTTATCCATTTCATATTTCAAATCCCCATAGTTTTGCCTTTGACCATCGCCAAGTCGGTCATTATCCCACTCTGTACATGTTGGTGCTTGATGATGGCTTCTTAACCACCAAAATCAGGCAAGAAGGAGCAATCTGCCAAGGGCGATATAGCGGCGACAGCTAGCAGTGATTTCAACATGGCGACCTTGGCTAGCCAACTGGAAGAACACCAGAATGCTATCTCTGCAGATTTCAAGGCTACTATATCTACGCTCGAAGACAAACTAGACTGCATTCAAACCACAGTCTCCGACCATACCCACTCAATTAAAAAAGTCCTCAAGAGGTCATTTTTCAGTTTAAATAGTTGAAGATATGCTTATTTGAGTGTTGGTACACCTCCAACAGAGAATGGGAGAAACTCGCTCTGAATCAAAACACACGCAAAACAGCTGCTAGTAGCTAGCAGATGAGAAGGCACATCGCTATGAACATCTAACTGCATGTTTAGCACATGACAATATGCTAAAAGAACACCAACATGCTAAAAACACATAACTACACATAATTAGATGATCACACAGTCCTTGCTTTTGAACACGTCCTAAAACGAAAGTATCCAATTCACAAATTATAAGTATTTAGTGATCCTAAAACTGTTGTTTATTATATCAAGTGGGCTCTTCAAAACATAACTTTCGTAATATGCCCCCCCAAATGGTAGGAACCCAGAACTGAAAGAAAGTCCACTGATGGATCAGGGCTGGTTGTCTTTGGGTTCTGGTCTCAATGGTTTTGTTTAGGGTCACAGGGTCACAAGACAAACGTTGTTAGTTGGGCACAGTTGAACTAGAGTTTAGTTAAGCCATAATGTTGAACTAGAGTTTAGTTTAGCCATAATGTTGAATTAGAGTTTAGTTAAGCCATAATGTTGAACTACAGTTTAGTTAAGCCATAATGTTGAACTAGAGTTTAGTTAAGCGATGACACAACACATCCGAAAGTTGTGACAAGAAAGAAATGCTTCGAATGAAAAGTATTTATTTGTGATACTACATGCCTCTGCGTTGCTATGGCAGTATGTTTTGGGTCATTGTCTTAATGTATGAAGAAGCAAACCAATGAATTTGGAGGAATTTGCTTGTACTCGAGCAGACAAGATGTTTCATTTGAAGACATTCTGCTGCTGCCGTCAGCACATACAAGTTAGCCAGTTCTAGTGGCAGCTATATACCTGCACAACCCATAGCACCCCCTCCACCATGTTTCATAGATGTGATGGTATGCCACACTGCAAAAAGCCAGCTCAAAAAATAAAAATTAAATTAAATTCAAAAATGGGGGAAATATTACTTAAAATAAGCAAAATTATCTGCCAACAGAACAGGAAAATTTCAGTTGCCAATATACAATCTTAAAACAAGTACAATATATCTTAAAACTAGTGCAGTCAGACAAAAAAACAAGCATATATTGCCTTGATTTAACTTGTAGGGCTGCAACGATTAGTCGACATAATCGACAACGTCGATCATAAAAACTTGTCGACGTGGAACAAGAATTCGGTTGTCCTTTGGATGGGTTGGACGTCAGCGTGTGTGTAAAATAGACTGACTTATAATAATAAAAAAATTAAAAAATTAAACGGGAGCCATGCAAGAATCAGCTGGGTACGTTTTAGCTAACGTTGTTAGCCAACTGGCTAACGTTATATTGTTAGGGTCGTAATGTTTATGTTAGCTTTACTGTTACATGTTGGAAAACAACGTCTCATGGACAGGGCTGTACATGCTATGAGCGTTTGTGCTATTAATTTATTTGCCCTGTGGCACGCGTGTGACAGACAGAGGCGCTTGTATGTAACGTTACGTAGCAGGGGTTTTCCATGTTGAAGCCAGGAGAACGCGAGATGAAATGAAGTGAGGGGTGGTCGCTATTAAAATACCAGGTAGTCATGGTGGATGATCATGAATGATGCTTGATAAGTGAATGCTATTTCAATTATGTTGAGTCCACCAGCGAGCTGTCTGTAAGATAAACAGCACCAAGCGTAGCCTACTAACGTGAGCTGTCTGTAGTCTAGCCAGCAATGCTAGCTAGCCAATCAACTAGCTCTGTGAGCAGCTGTAGCTTGGCGTAACGTTAGGTTAGATAGCTAGTTAAGCCGGATTTATGCTTCTGCGTCGCCATTTACGCGCAGCGAAAAGCCACACGACTAATCGCGACTAATCGGAAAAATAATCGACAGATTAGTCGACTACCAAAATAATCGTTTGTTGCAGCCCTAGATTTAAGATAATTTCATCTTCCTTAGATTTGCTTTTTGCAGTGCATGATTTTGGTCAGATCCTCAACTTCCCACTTGCGATCACTCATGGTCCACAATACAATTTTCCAGACCTCTGCAGGCTTTTTAGGTACTTTTTTTAGCAAACAGTAAGTGGCCGTCCTATTTGAGGATAACTAGTGGTTTGCACCTTGCAGTGAAGCCTCTGTAGTTCGGCTGGTGACCTATTCTGCGGATGGTCTCTGAAACATTCATGCCTACCTCCTGGAGAGTGTTCCCGGGCCAGTGGGACAGTTCTTTTGTGTGTGGTTTTCTAGTCATGGGGAGCATCCACACTCTTCCACTGTAGCAGGCTGCCACACGGCCTACCAGCTCTTTTGTGAATCCAGAGGTAATGGTAAATGGACTGCACTTATATAGCGCCTTTATCCAAAGCGCTTTACAAAGGCCTCAAATTCACCCACTCACACACACATTCACACACCAATGGCGGCAAGCTACCATGCAAGGCGCCAGCCCGCTCACTGGGAGCAATTTGGGGTTCAGTGTCTTGCCCAAGGACACTTCGACATGTGGCCAGCCGGGGCTCGAACCGCCGATCTGCCAACCTTGAGATCATTAGACGGCGGCTCTTTTTTTTTTTTCTCTTTTATTATAAAAATATTCTTTTAAATACAATCATAGCTATACATATTCATACATGTTCATTTTATAGCCTTCATTGTATTCTAATTCAAATAAAACAAATTAAAAAAACAATAAATAAAACAAAACACACCCATACCATTTTGGTATGAGATACATCCATCTATTATTCAGTCAGTCCAATAAAACAATAAAAAACCCATCTTCAAAAATCTAAATCAAACTCCAACCCTCCATCCACCCCCACCCTTATAAACCCACAATCCCTAATAAACAACTTCTCAAAATCTTTTTGCCCTGTCTTGTGCATCAGTCCCACATTCTTCCTGACCAATCCCTCAAAGACTTTCCACACAGTTATCCACTTTCCCTCAAATCTTGCTAAATTTCTCCTCAAATAAATTGCATACCTAGCCTGTGATAATACATAATTTAAACACCATATATTCACTCCCCTCCTCTTTCCCTCCACCCCAAAAACCACCATCCTCCTCCACTCCTGCATCCCCACCACCTCCACCCCCCCAGTGCTTCTTCACTAGTCCTTTCAACCTTTCTTCGAATCCCTTCATTTCTCTACATTCAAAAAGCATATGCATTAAGTTCTCATCCTGTATCCCACACACATCACACTCCCTCGAAACTGTTCTGTCTACCTGATGCAACACCACCTTAGTATAAACCCTGTTATGCCTGAGCATAAAATCTAAATGTGTACATTCTAAACTATTATATTTAAAAAAATAAATTCCTCCATATGTTCTTCACCTCCAATCCTGGGAACACCTGCCTCCACACCTTCTCTGCCGCAGGCTCCTTCACTCTGCTCTCCAACAGTGCCCAGTAGCACTCCTTCACCTTAATAGCTGAGAAGTCCCGCACTGTTTCCCCTTTCCCTAGTCTTAACCTAGGTAACTCTGTTTGCTCCTTCCCTCTTAACTCCCTATCTAACCTCTACCTCCTGCGCCACAGCCGCCCCTAGGTCACCAGAGGTCACCTTTTTGAATGATGTTCCAAACTGTTGATTTTGGCAAGCCTAAGGTTTTGGTCTAATGTTTCTGATCGTTTTTAGACTAATGAAGGCTTCGTTCACTTTCATTGACAGAACATCCTCATGTTTGACAGACACGTCAACACACATTCTAAATGCTTAGAATCAATACTAGACATTGACAGCTCTCTTATGCCTGCACAAATTATGTGAACACACCTGACTTACCAGAAACACCTGTCAAGCCAATTGTCCCATTACTTTTGGGTACCTAAAATTTAAAATAGGGGGACTATGCATAAAAAATAATACCGAATTTTAATGCTAAAATAGGTACCAGGTAAACAAACGAATTGAACTCATTCACAACATCCAATATCCAGGGTATGTGTAGACACAGGCATGGTGAGCAGACATACAAAATGGCATCAGAATCGGCGGTCAAATGGCTGAGAAATCAGCCAAGACGATTTGACATTTTATTAACACTAGAAGAGCCGTGAGGGGTCCCTGTGAGTAACAAATCTTTGCACTCGATCATATTTCAGGACCCTCCTTTCATGACTTTTTCTAGATATGTGCGTTCTACCACCCAGTATCCTTACATTTTCAAAATCACTTCAGGATAAGATAGTATAAAGCTGTTTTGCAGTTTTTCGGTGTAGGAGGCAGGCAACAAAAAAGAAGCGCCCTCTAGTGGCCTCTGTGTGTAAATAGCAGATTTACATTCTAAAAAGGGGGTCTATTTGACCCCCAACGCGGCTCTACTAGTAGGTAAAATATGCACGGCTGTTGTAGTGTTAATGGTCATTCGGTTTAGGCGATCATTCAAACCATAGTATACTACAGTATATGAGGTGGGCTCCTTAATGCCAGAGAAACACTGTGCTTTATCAACATTCACCACGCATCATTATTCTATAATTTGTTTACTATTATAGTCAGGCACTACCATTAGCAGCTCAGCACCCTGAGGGCCCCTATGCTAATTGACTATATTATTGGCCGAATTCTCTGTGGTAAAATCTGATAACACAGTTATGCATGGCATTCGCTCATTCTCTGGAACATAAAGACATACAACTGCACAAAAATGGGCACACGTACACACGCACGCACACACGCACATACACACACACACAAAGATGATCTAATGACTGTTGCTGTCATGATCGCATCCTTCTACAGCAGCAGCTGTTAACACAGTGGAGGTGGAGAGAGAATATACATCATATTAATTGCTGTCTTTCTCTCGGTCTCTTTGACTCTCTCTCTCTCTCTCTCATGTGCGTGCACGCACACACACACACACACACACACGCACACACACACACACATGCACGCACACGCGCACACACACACATGCACGCACACATGCACAAATTAATACACACACACGCACACACACACACCACACACTGAGAGAAAATCATTGCCTCAATTGATTTAAATGTGTGCCTATAAAGCATGTCTTGCAGGGTGGAGTGTGGGCGCAGAGTGTTTGACAGAGGCAGCTGCTCTGGATCTGCCTCACAAAGGAGGGGGGGGGGGGGGGGGTACGCAGCGCTGCAGATAAACACACACACAGATTTTCCTCCTAGGGGAGGATGGGGAGGGGGGTGTCTGCGTGTGTGTGTGTGTGGGGGGGGGTTCTGTGAGGCTAGCACTAGGGAAAACAAACAAATGTGGTGCATCAAAGACATCAGGTGTTTTGACTTCCAAAACACCCTTTTTTGGGTCAAAGAAGAAGACGTCATCAAGGGAATCTCCATTTTAGTCAAAACAGATGAAAATATGTATATATATATTTTTTAAATGTGTTAGCAACAACTAACGTGGTGTTTCAGCAGTATTTTTTATTTGTATTGGTATACTTTTTAGGGGTTAAGATAAGGGTTAGGGTTGGGCATTAACTGGGTTAGGGTTAGGGTTAGGAATAGCTTCAAAGTGGTTAGTGTAAGTCAGAGGCGTTGTGAACATCTTGAAACATTGGGGGCTTAGCCCAGCCCACGTTTCGTCAACAGGGGGTGGTGTTAGCTGAATTTTTTGGTTGCAGTTAAATCGATGGCGTCTTCCTTTCTTTCATTTTTTTAACGTTTTTCTTCTTTTTTTCCAGGATCCGGAGATCCGGGGCTATTCATAAAACATTGGATGACCAGGCCTGACAAAGCCTAACGATACAAGCCTTACATCACTGGTGGAAGTGTACTGGGGGAAGGTATTAGTGTTAGGGTTCCAGTTAACAAACAATAGCAACAAGACGTAGCAAACAAGATCACTAAAAGCACTTCTGTCAAAACTGTCCCCAAGCAGATTCAAACTTCAGATTTGAATCAGATCAGTCTTGGTTATGCATTCTTTCTTTTGTATCATTGCCATTATACTTATGCCTTATCATGTGACGAAAAGGATTCTTCCTTTTGTATAAAAAAACACAGAGAATTATGGCTTATTATATGACGAATTGCCTGTGGAGGTGCTGATACAGAGCTGCGTGTGTGTGCGAGTGTGTGTGTGTGTGTGTGTGTGTGTGTGTGTGTGTGTGGCAGTGATACAGAGAGAGAGAGAGAGAGAGAGAGAGAGAGAGAGAGAGAGAGAGAGAGAGAGAGAGAGAGAGAGAGAGAGAGAGAGAGAGATGCAGCGAGAGAGAGAGAGAAGAGAGAAAAAAGCGTCAGTCCATATCTGGGTCTCTCTCCCAGTAGGAGGCTGTCTAATCTATCTGATATAACCGCCTCATGGAGACACTGGTCTGGGAAGAGAGGGCAGAGAGATCCGCCGAGACAGACACAGACGACAACCGTCACAGCCCTCCAATCACACTCTCTCCTTTTATCTGTTTTAGATGAGGCGTCCCGCTCACCTAGCGACCCGGGCAGACAGCAGCGAGCTGTGACATCACAGCCCAGATTACCCACGCTCCCCAGAGGGCCTGCCTGCACTTGCATGTCATCACCTCCTCATTCCTATGCTCTATTGCCATCTCCTTGTGTGTGTGTGTGTGTGTGTGTGTGTGTGTGTGTGTGTGTGTGTGTGTGTGTGTGTGTGTGTGTGCGTGCATGCTTATTTCAGTGCCATGGCAGACTCACCAGCTGAATCCACATACTGTACATATGTACAGCACATGTGACATTTGTTGTTGACCCTATAATGTTGTATGTAGGTCCATCGGTATCCTTGCACATAATAATAATAAGAAGAATAAGAATACATATATAGCGCCTTTCAAGGAACCCAAGGACGCTTTACAAAATGTACAGAAAGACAGTCAGACAAAAACAGAAAACACAGACAACGGCAAAAAACTAAACTAGGGGCCAAAGGCCTTGGTGAACAGGTGGGTTTTTAGGGCTGATTTGAAGATGTCTAGGGTAGGGGTGTTGAAGGTGTCCCGGATAGGGGCGTTGCAGATCACTGTGGGGAGAGAGTTCTACAAGGTGGGGGCTGCCACTCTGAAGACTCTGTCCCCAAAGATTTGCAGATTGGTGCGGGGGATGGAAAGCAGACCCATGTCTGAGGACCGCAGGTTCCAGGATAGGGTATGTTGGCGGAGAGATCCGATAGGTACTGTTGGAGGAGGTCAGATAGGTACTGGGGGGCACGGCCATGGAGGGATTTTTAGGCAAGGGGAGGATTCTGTATAAGATGCAGGACTTGACCGTAAGCCAGTGGAGGTGGATGAGGGTGGGGGTGATGTGCTGCCAGGGCTTGGTGTGGGTGAAAAAAAAGAAAAAAAAGAATGACCTAGACCCATTTGTACTGAACAAGTACAGACCCATATCAAACCTTTCCTGTATAGGAAAGCTGCCCATGAACAACTTTATTTATTTGACCCTAAATGATGTCTTCGATGACTTTCAATCAGGCTTTCGCCACCTACATAGCACTGAAACGGCCCTTATTAAGGTCCTTAATGACATTTGTGTAAACACAGACTGAGAAAAATCTCAGTTTTGGTACTACTAGATCTTAGCGCTTCCTTTGACACTGTACACCACGATATTCTAATAGATAAACTAAAAACCTGGGTAGGACTTTCGGTCACTGCCCTAAACTGGTTTTGATCCTACCTACAGAACAGAAACTACTATGTCTCCATTGGTAACTTTTGTCCGACCAAATTAAAATGATATGTGGAGTTCCCCAAGGATCAATCCTTGGCCCCCTTCTATTCAATCTCTACATGCTTCTATTGGGACACATCATAAAAAAGAACAAAATTGCCTACCACAACTATGCGGATGACACTCAAATCTACATAGCCGTCTCACTGAACGACTAGTCCCATCGACAATCTCTGTAATTGCATTGAACAAATAAACGCCTGGATAAGACAAAACTTCCTCCAACTAAACAAGGACAAAACGGAGATAATTGTATTCGGTGCACCTGACAAAAGGTCAAAAGTCAGTGCAAAACTTGATTCTCTCTCTCTTCAAACAAAAAAACAGGTCACAAATCTTGGTGTAATCCTCGACTCCGATCTAAACATCAACAGCCACATAAACTAGATAACTAAATCAGCCTACTATCACCTGTAAAACATAACAAGAATGAGAGGTTTCATGTCCAAAGAAGACCTTGAAAAACTCATCCATGCATTTGTTTCGAGTAGAGTTGACTATTGTAATGGTCTACTAACAGGCCTATCTAAAGGAGCTGTTCGTAAATTGCAGCTCATCCAAAATGCTGATGCAAAAAATAGTGGTGTTCAAAAACCATCTCTCTCTCCCCCTGCCAGCAGCTATGTTCCATCTGAACAGCAGACCAGACCACAGGACACAGAAACACACACACACACACACAGAAACACACACACACAAACACGCACACACAGACACCTAATCACTTTTTCTCCACTCTCTATCTTATCTCTAAGCCCCATGCAGACAGGCCCATCAGGCTGCTCATTTAAGCACCGCCAGTGATGGTGTGGCTGTTCCTCAGACACACACACACACACACACACACACACACCACACACACACACACACACACACACACACACACACACACACGCACACACGCACACATACACACACACACACACACGCACGCACACATACACACCATGTGGCCATGTCTAGAAGAGACCCTTAGCCCATGCATCCTAGACATTGTGACACGTTCTAGTGTTTTGGTCCGCATGTCGGCAACCAATCAAAATGTTCTGACTTTTATTTTGAAACACGGAAATACATTTCAACGTTGTTGAGAATCACAACACAAACGAGCTAGTCAAGCCAAAATACTGCAACGCTATGGATTAGCTAGTTAACTATAACACTACTTTACATTGTTAGCAGGCTCACAAAACAAGCTGTGTTAGTTGACTAGCAATGAGTCATTGATTTTCAACAACACAGAAATGTATTCACATTTTTCGAAAGAAAAGTCAGGACATTAAATCGGATGCCGACATGGGGACCAAAACACTAGTCACATTTGTGTAGACTAGATCATTTTCAAACTGAGGATGAATCCTAAAGGTCTCTTTAACTACTTGTTGTGAGCCATGGATGGAGAGAGAGAGGGGAAGGGATTGATACAGAGTTGCAAAAAGTGCGAAGTGTCCTCGGTACACGTGTCTGCAAAAGGCTTCCAACAGTGAGACTCGACGGGAGAAGAAACACCTACATTCATGGACCAAAATATTGGCAAATATTGCACTTCTGTCAGATAATGCGCCACTTCTCCCAGAAAATTGTTGCAATTACAAATGCTTTGGTATTCACGTTTACTTCTTTTGTTTGCATTGGAACAACACAAAAAAGCAGAGAGAAAAAAGTCAGACGTGAAATAATTTAACAGACAGACACAGGCACCTTTTTCAAAATTGGAAGAAATAATTGTACTTCAGGCGTGTAATGCATGTAATTTTTTGTGTTGGCTGCTTTTTTGTGTTGTTCCAATGCAAACAAAAGAAGTAAACATGTGAATACCAAAACATTTGTAATTGCAACAATTTTCGGGGAGAAGAGATGCATTATCTTTTTTGTGATCAAGATTTTGTATTGCTTTTAACAACACATAACAATGACAATACAGAACAGGAAAGGAAAGGAGGGGGAAAAAAGAAAGAAAACAAAAGAAAAGAAGAAGAGGTGCATTATCTGACAGAAGTGCAGGGGTGACAATATTGTTGTCCATGACTATACGTTACATAATAATATTCATCCATTCATCCATTCAGCTGACACTTTAATCCAAAGCGACTTCCATTGCAGTGAGTGCAGATATACGTAAACGACAGTCATCTCCACGGTGACAGACCTCGCCATAGTGACGTCGTTCTGGGATGCCTGTCACACTTGGGGGAGACCAGGGAGGACAGAGGGAAGGGCAAGGAGGGGAGGGGAGGGGAGGGGAGGGGAGGCAGACTGCCACTCCACTAATCCCTACTGCTGAATCAAGGGATAGATCACGACACAGATGCCAGTAGCTTGATAAGGAGTCGGATGATGACGAGTCAGACACCACAGTAATGAGTGACACTCACATCATGACATTACTCCTTTGGAAGGTTTTTTTCTTTTTGCAACTGAGTCAAACAACATTTTCCAACATGTTTTTGAGAATTGCTCCTAGCAATATCTGGCGTTACTTTCCCCAAGTAGCTCCGTCAATGATTAACGTCAATAACAAACAAACAAACCAGGAAGCTAAAACAGCAGGTCGCTAAACTGGCTGGTGTGGGCCTTTAACACTAGAACAGCCATGAAAAAGTAAAGAAAAATGTTATATCATTGCACTCGATCAAATTTCAGGACACTCCTTTCATGACTTTTCCTTTTTTGTGCGTTCTACCACCCAGTATCCTTACATTTTCAAAATCACCTCAGGATAAGCTAGTATAAAGCTATTTTTGCCGTTTTTCTGTGTAGGAGGCAGGCTAATTTACAAGCGGCCTAAAGGTCATTGTGTGTAAATAGCAGCTTGAGCATTGTAAAGAGGGGGTTTGACCCCCGAGGCGGCTCTTTTAGTAGATAAAAAGGCATGGCTGTTCTAGCGTTAAGCTTTTACAACTTGTCAGTCCGAGACAGAGTTGTCAAACCCTCCTAGGACATGGTGGATTAACCGAGAATCAGGAGGATTATAATCCACGTCTTTCGTGTGCCATAATATTATCATTTTTGGGGGGGTTGAGTGAGATGTCACCAGACAGAGACACAGCGTCTCTAGGCCAAACACAAACATAGGAAGTATAATACCTACAGACACTTTACACCTGACCAAGGATCTTGGGTGTTGTCCAAATCTTTTTCTTTCCTTGACCTGTCAGACGAAAGCAATAGATCTATTCCATTTCCATTTTCATGACCACGTAGCTACTGTGTTCTTACACTGTGCCGTGTAACCATGCTAGGAAATTCCACTTCCATTTGACGTCATCTATGCAAATTCACCATATAAATCCCTTCATTAGTTTCAAGACATGAAGGGATGGAGGAGGCTATTTTAGAGGATTAGAACACATCCTTTCCCTACAGAAGAGAGTCAGGAGAATCACCATGTGATGCCTTCCGACTCCCCAGACCTCTCGCTTCACTTCAGTTGGCCTCTCACATATTCCCTTTGTTGTTTCTAATGGGCTATGTGCTTCTCCTGCTAATGAACATTCTTCAATGGGGGAAGAACAGAAGTGTGCCCTTCTTCTTTTTCACATAAATCAGGCCTTCGCGCGGGCGAAGGCCGCTTTCCTTTACCTTTGTAGTGCCGCTGGGTGTTAGATTAAGTGTCAGAGTTATTGAATATTGAATTCATGTGCCTTCCCCTTAGGGTGTAGGACGACGGGGGAGATGGAGGGGTGTACGTATGACAAAGGGAAGTGTGTGTGTGTGTGTGTGTGTGTGTGTGTGTGTGTGTGTGTGTGTGTGCGCGTGTGTGCGTGCGTGCTGAGACCCAATACTTCCTTGTGTTTGTTATAAGAAGGAAATGTATGAGTCAGTATTGTTATTGACATATGAGGGCGAAAGCATTTGTTTTGCAATCGATTAGCTGTTGCCTACAGCGTCTTCCTTCATATTAGCTCCATCATGGAATGGAATGGAAAGTGTAGAATTAATATTGAAAATAGAGAAAACAACACTGGATAACGGAATCATGGAGGGAATTTAAAACACAAACGTTTTTACATCATGGGTTGATGACTCTTTCCAACACCACACACAAACACTGTCAAGACACATGCACAAATGATTAGGTAGACACACACGCGCCTACACACACAAACACACAGACACGCACACACACAGACAGACAGACAAACACTGCCTCTAGAACATGTTGTGTTCCTGATTCATCATGTCTGGGGGGGGTCGTCAATTATGGCCCCTCACTCTGTAACAGGGACGTGCGGTCAGGGGAGGCAGAACCTCACCTGTTATACTCCAATGAAAATAGCTGTCATGAAAAGAAGAAAAAATCATAATAATAATACATAATGT
The DNA here is from genome assembly GCF_963989245.1 of Nansenia antarctica. NCBI lineage: Eukaryota > Metazoa > Chordata > Actinopteri > Argentiniformes > Microstomatidae > Nansenia > Nansenia antarctica. The sequence goes on from NC_137675.1 coordinate 45,614,369, forward strand.
TTTATATCGCCACATTTACGCAGGCCCGCTGGAAATACAAGAAGAGACGAGAGGTGAGGCGGCATCAAGCTCAGCGTTCAACCACCGGACGACATGCTGTGCGAGCTAAGAGCCAGGGTCTCCTTCCAGCGAGAAACAAGGGACCGCAATATCATACGTCTGATGGAGCCCTGAGTTAAGAAGGAGGGGAGGAGGAGGAGGGGAGGAGGGGTATGGAGGAGGAGGGGAGGAGGGGTATGGAGGAGGAGGGGGGTATGGAGGAGGAGGGGAGGAGGGGTATGGAGGAGGAGGGGAGGAGGGGTATGGAGGAGGAGGGGAGGAGGGGTATGGAGGAGGAGGGGGGTATGGAGGAGGAGGGGAGGAGGGGTATGGAGGAGGAGGGGAGGAGGGGTATGGAGGAGGAGGGGAGGAGGGGTATGGAGGAGGAGGGGGTATGGAGGAGGAGGGGAGGAGGGGTATGTATGCTCCATGATCAACAATGCTTGGTGTAAGCCAGGGAGTGTTCATTCCCTCAAGTCTTTCTGCTCTTCGGACATAGAATATCTAGCGTTGCTGTGTCGCTCATACTGGCTGCCTCGGGGAATTCACTGCCGTTACAGCGATAGCGGTATATATTCCATCACAAGGCGACACGAACGTGGCAATCAACAAACTATACAGTTAGCAACGTAGAAAACAAGCACTCAGAGGCCGACTTCAACAGAGCATCACTGAGGCAAGTTTTACTAAAATTCTACCAACGCATCGAAGTAAACACGCGTGCAGGAAGTATTCTCGACCACTGCTACACCCCCCTACGTCATGCCTACAAACCCCTCCTCCGCCCACCGTTCAGCAAATCTGACCACTCGTCTATCCTGCTCCTGCCCGTCTACAAGCTCAAACTGAAGCTTGCCTCACCTGTCGTGAGAACGATCCAGCACTGGATTATCTAGACAACGTGGACTGGGAGATCTAATCTGAGAGAGATGAATCGCGCAAGGAAGCTGTGGAAGCTGTGGATTAACACTTAATCAGCCATGAGGGGTCACTCACCCTGTGAGTATTTTTTTTTTTTTTATATATATATCTTTGCACTCAATCAAATTTCAGGACCCTCCTTTCATAACTTTTCCTAGATATGTGCACTCTACCACCCAGTATCCTTACATTTTCAAAATCACATCAGGATAAGCTAATATAAAGCTATTTTGCAGTTTTTCTGTGTAGGATGCAGGCGGATTTATAAGCGGCCAACTAGTGGTCGTTGTGTGTAAATAGCAGATAAACATTGTAAAGAGGGGGTCGAGGCGGCTCTTTTAGTAGGTAAAAAGGCACGGCTGTTCTAGTGTTAATAGTGCAGTCAGGGCTACACTTACCGCGAGAGATTCTGCCTTCAAATCCGGTGACAAAACAAATGACAAGAAAGCCCGCTATGACCTCCGCAGAATGATAAAGGCAGCCCAATGGGAATACAGTGAAAAGAGAGAGTCACAGCTATGTAGCAATGACTCACACAGCATGTGGCAGGGGGCTGCACACAATTTCAGACTTCAAAGGGAGGCCTAGCTTCGCAGCTAGCGTAGCTGGCTCTCTCCCGGACGAGCTGAATAGCTTCTACGCCCGCTTTGAGAATGCCAACACCGACCTACCAGAGAGGGCACGCACCACAGACACCACAGACACCACAGACAGCACAGACAGCACAGACAGCACAGCCAGCGCTCTGGTCATCACTAACGGCCAAGCTCCACCTGCTGCGTTGCGTCAACTCGCCATCGGCGTTGCGTCAACTTCCCGTTGTCCAAGCTCCACCTGCTGCGTTGCGTCAACGTTGCGTCAACGTCAACGTTCTACTCCAGCTCCACTGGCATTTTTTGTATACGGGAGTAATTTCACCCTTGACTGCAATATGTCCACAACAATAACAACATCATAAAGAACATTTTCCAATCAGGGTAATATTTTATCTACATATTTCCAAATAGATAGTTGTTAGTTCAGTAGATGTTCAACTAACTAACCACTAATCCTAAACCTTGCCCTAACCTTAAATCTAACCCTATCCTTAACCATAAATCTAGTTACATATCAACAGCAACAACTAGTCGCATATAAAAAATAATATTTTTCGACCTCAAGGATCAGCCGTTCGTCGTCCATTCCTGCAACAAGCTTTCAAGCACCTGTGGTGATTGACAGCTGACTCGCGTGAATAGCAATTCGCAATAGCTGAGTAGTTGGCTACAAGCATTTTCAATCTGGTATTATCTCTATTAACCGCTGTGGTGATTTAACAGCTGATAAAAAATGTATAATATATATATCATAATATCAAGTGCACTACAAACAGAGCAAAACAATAAAACAACACCAGAAAACAACCAATAGGCTATACAATTATAACCAACAACTACAATTGTAAATATACATCTCACGCCCCACGTGGGGCAAATATACAATTGGTCTCATTGTGACGTCTGCGTCCACCGTCAAAAATCAAACTTTTTTGAATGTCTACTTTGGACGCAGCCATCGGACGCAACGCTGACGCAACGCAACGCTGACGCAACGCAGCAGGTGGAGCACCTTTCATTGATTACAATGCATTTGATTCCAATTTCGGACGCAACGCACATTAGACGCAACGCTGACGCAACGCTCGATGGCCATGGTGGAGCTTGGCCGTAAAGCAGACGTGCTCAAGTTGTTCAGGCGCGTCAACATCCGCAAAGCGGCCGGACGGCCAGACGGCATCCCAGGCTCAGGGGGATCAAAGCGTGCAAAGCGGTGCAGCTGTCTGGTGTGTTCCCAGTCATATTCAATCTCTCCTTCTCCCCATGAATAGTCCTCTCCTGCTTCAAGAACAACCTCTCTCTCAACACTGACCAAGACCAAAGAGCTGGTGCTGGACATCAGGAAGAAAGGTCAGGAAACAGGACCCCAAGTGGTCCCGCCGTAGAGAGGGTCAGCAGTTTGAAGTTCCTCAGCGTCCACATCTCCGACGGACTTACCTGGGACGTGTACACCAAACAGGTGGTGAAAAACAGCACCTCTCACAGCAGCACCTCTTTCACCTCAGGCGACTGAAGAAGTTTGGCATGGGGGTCCAAGATCCTACTGGGCTTCTACAGAGGCACAACTGAGAGCATTCTGACTGGGTGCATCACTGCCTGGCACGGAAACTGCACTGCTCTCAACCGTAAAGCGCTGCAGAGGGCGGTGCGGACAGCCAAGCTCATCAGTGGATGTGAGCTTCCCTTCATCCAGGATATATACAACAAAACAGTGTGTCAGCAAAGGATCATCAAAGATCCCAGCCACCCCAACCATAGTATGTTCGAACTGATGCCGTCCAAATGACAAAGCCTCTTCTGGAGCCTCAGGGCCAAAACTCAGAGGCAAACCGACAGCTACTTCCCCCAGGAGGTCAGGCTCATAAACAAGCCTACTGAAGACAAATGACTATCAAGCACACCCCATGTATACAGACTACCTAACACACCCCATGTATACAGACTACCTAACACACCCCATGTATACAGACTACCTAACACACCCCATGTATATGGACTACCTAACCTTAAACACACAGTCACTTTTCTCAATACTACCTCTTACACCCACTGCCACCGAGTGCAATACTCATGACATTTCTACTTTGTTTTATTTTGTACTGTTTGGTCTTTGTGTCCTGTCTCATTTGTCTTATTTGTCTCCCACAACTTGTCACTTGTCCAATTGTCTCACTAATGTCTTATAACTGTTGCCACACACACACACACACACACACACACACACACACACACATCTATTGCCAACACAAGGAATGTGATGGGTTTCCCTTTTCATGAAAGCTTATTTAATACAACAACAAAGAAACAAATAACATAACCCTGCTGGCCAAACACAAATCATACATTTCTGGCTATTCAGCAGACTCGTTTATGTAGCCAGGCTGCAGGATTTGGCTCTTTTTTTTCTCCTGTTTTGTGGAGAGTTCTCCACAGGGAGCTCGAGTACTGCCAGCACTCCAATCCCAGAGCACAGGAGGTGAGCCTTTCCAGCACAGGAGTCTGCATCCCAAGTGTCTCCATTTCTCTCACTGCCTGCATGTCGCCACCACACAGGCCCCTCCACAGTGGGGGTGTCAGTTGGGTTGTCAACACAAGTGTCGGACACTAAAAGAAACACTCAGCACTCATCCTTTTAGCTTCCTCTAACCCTCTGGTCCTTATGAGGCCCAACAGGGCTCAGAGGTGCGCTTTAGAGGGAAGGCGGTGCTTCAGTTGGCCAGCCAATCTGCTCGGCGCAACCTGTTGGTTACGGTTGCGGTTAAGATACCGTAGGTATGTTGGAATATGACCAGGGTTAGTTCTGCTTTAGCTGTAGACTGGCTTGAGTCGTCACAGAATATTCATTCCCGGATTTCATTTGATGTGTTTTATTGTTGTTAATAACATTTAAGAACCGAAGTATTTAAGAACCTAAAGACCTATACAACTACTGTATTAGAGCACTTTTGCAGAGCGTTTGGCGTTTCAATATTTATTTTTTTGGTTTATTTTTTATGTTATTTCTACCCAATCCATTTGTATTCTAAAGTCTATTCTTGTGATATATTTGTCATCGCTGTGTCTCGTCATACAAGTAATAAACTGCATCCTTTGTGTGCCATCTGGTGAAATGAAGAGAACATTGTTTCTGCTGTAATCATCATTGTTAGGCTAATAGCCTACATTTAAACAGAGAGGATGCGTGCCAGTGCTCATGAATATGCAAGAAGCAATTTACGTCCAAACTAAAACCACTAAAGTAACTGCTTATAACACATTTTCATTAGATAAAACTAAGAGTAAGTGCCTACTTTTACACGCGCACACGTCACAAAATTCAAATAGATTAATAATAATACAGTGTGCGTGTGTATGAGAGAGAAAAACGAGAGAGACACACACACACACACACACACACACACTGTATTATTATTTAGTCCTATCATTATATTCACTGAATTGTTGAGAGGTAGCACGTTTACATTGTACGTTTACAGCTGTATCCTGTGCATGATGAATACATTAATTGATTTAACACACACACACACTTTTCACCTTTGAAACTTGACAGCAAATTGTATTTATTTATTATTATTATTATTATTATTATTATTATAAACTTGACACCTTTGCTACATGATGTAAAATAAAAAATGTCAGCGTTGTTGAAAATCAATGACACACCCGCCAAAACACTGCAATGCAATGGATTCGGTGAGTAATCCCCACTACTCTATACTAACTAGGTAGTAGTGGGGATTACTCACTGAATCTATTGCATTGCAGTGTTTTGGCTTGACTAGCGAGTGTGTCATTGATTTTCAACAAAGCTGACATTTATTTAAATTGTTCAGAATTAAAGCCAGAACGGTCCATCTGTTGGCAACTTGTTCCAGGTTTCACCAACGGCTCTCACAAATGTGGGCACGTGAACAAGCTTCACTAACCCACCCAATTAATGCCCACTTACAGCGCCCTGCATAAGTATTATACCAAGGAAGAATGTTGTCTTCTTTTAGCTCTATAGAGCGTCACGCAACCCGGAAATCCGAGCAATGGTTCTTAACGCCACCATTTTGGCATGGTAGAAGCGATAGTAGAAAGCGGGAGAGCGTCCAGTGTTCCAATATTATTAATTCATTTTTAAGCTAATTTTCGCCGATTTCACTGCATAGTGGACGTCAGTCTTAGAAGCTAATGTTATCCAGTCTGTATACAGTATGCTGTGCTCTTACAAATGTGTGAGTCTGTTGTACCCTGCCAGTGAACACCTAAACGGTCCCAACAGGTGTGACATGCTACTGAGGATGTTTAAGAGTGAAATAAAGCTGATGCTTGTGACATATTCCATGTTTTTTGCTATCCCTTGATTCCATGTTTTTTGCTGTCCCTGAACATATCAAGTACAGTGTGATGAATATATTTTCCCAGCCAGCAAGATGGTACTCGGAGTCAAACCCAGGGCAAGGACACAAGTATGCCATGCTCTGAATGCAGACAGACTAATACTGTGTGGGGTGACAACTGTTAAAGCAATGTTAATGTAAGACAAACTAGAAAGACAACATGTTATGAATTGCACAATGTTGATTTATTCAACTATAGACAATGGGGATAGATGGGTGAACTGATACCTGTGAGAGGACAGGGGGAGCAGACAGAAGGCTACACATTTCTGCTGCTTGATCATAATAAATATGTAGGTGATAGGCATACTGTTTGCTTTACTTACTTACTTATACTGTTTGCTAGGTGAAGCGATTCAAAGTAATATAACTCTGGGTGAGATTAGGCCACCTTTAACGGGACGTAACGTTACCTAACGTTAACTTAGCCTAGCAGACAGCTTGCGTTTTCGTTTTCTAATGGCTTGAATAGTACGCCGGGGGTGTTATAAGGGTCGGTGATGTTCAATCTATTTAGTTAAGCGATGTAGCGTTCTTTGTCTTGGTCGGTGAAGTGGGACGTAAACTCTGACGGTCTGAAGTTGCCACTGGCGCTGGTGCTGGCATCCATTGTTTTCTACTCCAATATTATGTCGCCATAAACAAAGTTACGTGACTCGAGTCACGTGACGTCCGGAGCTCTATACAGCAGCAGTTTGGAGAGAGATTCTCATATTTTATTTCAAGAATATGATGATGATTGGTTTCACCATTTAGAAAGTAAACATTTTTGAACACACCAATGCTCCAATACTCCAATACTCCTCCTATTTCAGGGCTCCGAAAGTATTGGAAAAAATTTGATAATTTCAAAATAAAGTATTCATATTTAGTTTTTGGTCAACAATTTGCATGCAATAACTGCCTGAAGTCAATGACCCATTGACCCCACCAGATGCTAGGTACCTTCTCTGGTGATGCTCTACCAGGCCTGTACTGCAGCTATCCTCAGTTGTTCAGTTGTTATTTTGAGGTCTTTTTGCCTGAAATGTTATCATCAGGAAATGATAACAATGATGATTTAAATCGGTGTTGCTGAAACTCTCCCTCGTTGCTATGGCAGTATGTTTGGGGTCATTGTCTTACTGTATGAATTTGAAGGCATTTTGCTTATACTCGAGCAGACACTGTTTCTGTCCACTTCAGAATACATTCTGCTGCTGCTGTTAGCTGTAGCATCATCAAGTAAGACAAGTTAGCCAGTTCTTGTGTCAGCTACAGTATACATGCCCTTTGGGGATGCACCCCCTCCACCATGTTACTCAGATAAGATGGGATGCTGTAAATCTTGTATGTACACTGTATGTGTATGTATAAAAAGTATATGCAATTTCCAAATGGTGAAACCAATCTGAAAATTTAAAAATTGAATTCAACTAGGAATCTCTAAGTTGAACCGCATATTAAATACCTCCAATACTTAAGGAGGGCACTCAATGAATAGCCTCCCTAAGCCTTTGAATCTGCTGGAAATGCCGTCTTGAGTGAACCGCGATTAAAACAGCGGGGGGGGGAAACAAGGAGAGGAACTTTCCTAAATAGAAGTGGATGCGCACAGGCAAGCGCATATCATCATATGCACGTTTGGTGAGCATAATAGGAAAACAACAACAACAACAACAACAACAACAACAACAACAGTAAGTGTTTTATTTGCTGTAATGATCTCATTACTATTTTCCAAACTTACTACGTGACGAAGTTGTGAGCCAAGTCGTGACGTTAGAATTATAAGGTTCTATCTCCATTTTTGTCAAAATTTAGTTTTTTACATAATCTGATCCATTAGGTGTTTATTAATGCCTGTGTGGTGTTATTTTTTTTAAATGTTGAAAATGTTCAGTTAGTAATTCATAAAATACAAAGGTTCCATCTCACAAAACATTATGGAATGTAAAAACTTTGATGCTCAATATCTCTGAGTCTGAACTACCCTAAACGGAGATAGAACCTTATCATTCTAAGCTCACGAAGTGGCATGTGTGTTAAAAGTTGTCCGTTTTATGATATTAACCCTGTACAGTATATCATAATTCATTTTTTTTTTAAATGCTGGTTGAGAGAGGACGCTGGCGTTGCTTGTTCGCCGCTTCTTCGCCCGAAATCTAGGTGTAGTCTAATTGCAGTATACAGAGTAGATTGTCCTACAAAGACACTTTGAGACCTAGATTAGTAATCCAAAAATGAATTAGCCCCCCTATACTTTCTTTTACTTATCTTTTGTTTCTTTTTATTATTACTACTCAATCTTTTCAGTTTGTAAAGCACCTTGGAGTGTCTAGAAAAGCGCTATATAAGTCTAATGTATTATTATTATTATTATTATTATTATTATTATTATAACTACAATTGTGTGTTGAAGCGACGGCGCCAGAGAGGCTGTGATTTATTGCCAATATTGTCACAACACAGCGGAGGACCGGCCAACTCCTACCAGTTGACAATATTAACAATAAATCACATCCTCCTCATTTGAGCTTTCCCCCAACGGTAACTACAACAAATTCCCGAAAAAATGGTGACAAGAAAACAAATGCTTTACAAGTATTTCTTTGGTGATAGATTGCGTCAGGTTTCGGAGAGATAATGGAGTTCCTCGGCATCTACAAACTTTGTCGAGGGAACATGATGCACAAATCGACTGCGGGGTAAGAACATCATTACAGGTTTAACCCCCAACAGTGACATTAGCGTTATTAACGTAGATCATACCTCTCGGCCAGTCACGACGCTTGTTTTCATCGACCTGTTTGTATACAGACAATATGTTGCACGGTGTTAAAAGTCACAGGCAAACTCAAGGAACCGGACCGTGTCTGAGCTCAAGAGTAATGGCGCTTTTCCACTACAGGGCCAGCCCGGATCAGCCCGGGTCAGCCCGGTTTATTATCCTTTTTCCACTGCCAAAAGTACCCGTGCCATTTCTGGTACCCGTGCCAAACAAGAACTAAAATAGTTCTTGTTCGGGATGGGTAGCGAAAGTTGGAAGGGTACTTTTTTGCCAGGCTGCGTGTGACGTGTGATGCTGCACACTGTTGATTGGTCAAAGGAAATCGTCATCCCATGTTCATAGATTTCTTCGCTAACCGCCATCTTTAAATACCACAACAGATTTCGCTCTATGTCACTACTGTTTCTGTAATAGCTTATTAATAAAGATTCGAAAAATTATGCTGACCATCGTATTATCTTAGTTTAATGTCATTTCAATGCATCATAGAACTTTTATTTACAACAAGCATAACAAAAAAATCGCTATTATGGCGATGTGCTGTGCCTATGGTGTTCCTCAGTCCAGCGGCAGTCAAATGCCGGTAGATTCGTGTCTTGGAGGAAGCATGATACTCGCTCAGAGTTCATCTCGCTTTCCCCCCCCCCGTTGATGTATTAAACAATCTAAGCAATCTAATCAGAGCAGTTGTTATTATGTAATATTATTGATGGATGTGCCCTTTTTGATGGAGAGCAGTGAGCTGATGACTGGATGTGAGCATGTATTTGACTAATGCCGATAGATTCGCGTCTTGTGGGTGCAGACAGGATTTTACCGTAATTCATGAACTATATGCCCAATCTAAAAAATTCAAACAGTTTCTGAAAGCAGAGAAGTTGCACTTTTTGAACAGTTGAACTTTTTTAGGCTTATTACGGTAGTTCACCAACAAAAAAAGCACAGTGCTCAACGTGTCAGGAGAAATAAAAATAGAATCGTGTCGGCATTTCCCTGGTTGCGAGATCTAAACTAGTCTACTAGAACTGAAAGCTTACAGGCACTTAACATTACATGTTGTAAGGCTGATCTGTGCACGATAGTGCTGCATTTTGACATAATTCTTATCGCATTTCCCCCCGTTGAGCTGTATAGCGGCACTTATTACAGTGAAGCGCTCTTATGACACGTAACTCCTCCTTGTCCCGGGTCGCTCCGTATAATGGAGAAGCGTTTCTGAAAGTACGGCACGGCTCGGCACGGCTCGGATACAAAGTCGACCCGGGCTAGCCCTGTAAAGCACCATAAGTGGTCCGAAATCAAGGCTGGGGCACCACAGCGCTACGTACAGCACATGCATAGCCTGGGGGGAAGGCCACATGAGGAGGAAAGCAGACAGCAGAGCCCCCCCCCCTTCAACCAACGGATCAGGGCAGGTACTAAAGGACAGTAGTGTAGTAGTGACAGATAAACAGCCTTATAAAAGCAAGTTAGTTTCTCTCTCTCTTTCTCTCTCTCTCTCTCTCTCTCTCTCTCTCTTTCTGTCTCTGTCTCTGTCTCTGTCTCTGTCTCTGTCTCTGTCTCTGTCTCTGTCTCTGTCTCTGTCTCTCTCTGTCTCTGTCTCTGTCTCTGTCTCTGTCTCTGTCTCTGTCTCTCTCTCTCTCTCTGAAGAAGAAGACAACATTTAGGTATTCCTCATACTTGCTAGTGAAGGGAAGGGCGAGTGGGGGTTTGGCTCAAAGCATAAAGGATGGCAGATGGTGCCCCCTCTACACACACACACATGCACACACACACACACCAGTATTCGGGCTGCAGTCTGCGTGTCTGATGAAGAGGACAGTATCAGTAGGACAGACTATGTTGGGGGTCTAGGGGTTAGCACGCTGCCTTGTAACTGTCACCTACCTAGCCCACCATGCCACTGCGCTCTCTCTCTCACACACACACACATTTTAATCATTTATTTCTGTCCACATAGAAACAAGTATACAAGGACACAAATACTGAAGGCACAGATGGGATGCATTCACAAACAGACATGGACAATGTCTTTCACATACAACAGGACAAGACTCACGGGTACAAGTAACACTGTCTCCGCCATATTTGGCGGCTGCCAATAATCGCAGAGACAGAGCAATACTTGCTGAGCCTTTTTGCTTCTCCCTTGGACATTCCCAGTAGACGTAGTCCTCTGACAACCAATCTGTGCACATGTCCAAGACTGCCAAATATAAAGACTAATAGCGTACACCTATAGCCTAGCTCTGAGATGGTGTCTACAAGCTGCTGGTATTTCATGACCTTAGTCATGAAGGCTTCCTCTAGGCTTATATCAAAGGTGCATGCTACCTCTAATACAGACACCTCTCTCGACTCTTCATTAACAACAACAACATCTGGTGTGTTAGCAGACAACTGTGAAAAGTGACATTGGTCATTACAGAAATTGAACATGGATGCATTGACACAAGCATGTGTATACATTTTCACTGTAACTGGGAAGTGGAGTGATATGTCCTTTACTATTAGGCTCACAATTCTGTCATGACGTGCTATGTTCAATCTATACACACACACACACACACACACACACACACACACACACACACACAGGGCTGTATGTGTATCAGGGGCTATCCTCAGGCCTACTGTCACACTTCACACTGCCAGCCTCAATAATGGGATCTCTGTTGACGCAATAACACACACACACACACACACAAACAAACATACACGCAAAAATTAAATTAGACCTCAATTATTGCAACACCAAATTGGTCATGACCCTGGTAAACACAGACCTCACACAGACCCGACATTTACATACACAGACCCGACATTTACATACACAGACCCTACATTTACATACACCTTCATCCAAAACCACTTACAACCAATGCACTTTTTTTTTTACAGTAGATCAAATGTACTGGGTCGTTGAGAGGATGAAGAGGTCTTAGGAGGGACAGTTAACACTAGAACAGCCACGGTGGGGTCACAGTGACTCTGTGAGTAAAACAAAATGTATACCTTTGCACTCGAGCAAAGTTCAGGACCCTCCTTTTATGACTTTTCCTAGATATGTGGGTTCTACCACCCAGTGTCCTTACATTTTCAAAAACACATCAGGATAAGCTAGTATAAAGCTATTTTGCATATTTGTAAAAAAATAAATAAAAAAAAAATAAATATATTTTGCATATGTTACACACACACACACACACACACGCACACACACTCACATACACAATCACAGACACACACACAGACACACACACACACACAGACACACACACAGACACACAGTCACACTCGCAGTCTTTTCTCCATATCTAGTCACTAAATCAGGATGGCATGTCACTCCCACACACACATCTCTCTCACCAGACTCCTCCGTCTGTGGGTTCCCGGGGGGTAATTGCGTAACTGAATCTGGTAGTAAACAGTCAAACTGTTGCCCACAGACAATGCCTCTGAATACTGATTGTGATGAAGTAAGGCTATACTAAAGATGCTCTGGAGGAAGCTTATTGCTTAGCTTTAAACCAACAACTCCAAATGAAACGGGACTGAATGAATAAACCAACACATGGGAGAAGGCACAGACACGTAAAGGAACAAACCGCCATTCAACCAGCCAAGCCACTAATGGCATGAGCAAGTTAGTTTGTGTGTGTGTGTGTGTGTGTGTGTGTGTCTGTGTGTCAGTGAGTGTGTGTGTGTGTCTGTGTGAGTGCGTGTGTGCGTGCATGTGTGTGTCAGTGTGAGTGTGTGTGTGTGTGTGTGTGTGTGTGTGTGTGTGTGTCAGTGTGTGCGTGTGTGTGTGTGAGTGCGTGCGTGCCTGCCTGCCTGTGTGTGTGTGTGTGTGAGTGCGTGTGTGCGTGCCTGCCTGCCTGTGTGTGTGCGTGTGTGTGTATGTGTGTGTGAGTGCGTGCGTGCCTGCCTGCCTGTGTGTTTGTGTGTGTGTGTGTGTGTGTGTGTGTGTGCCCTCTGTTTAATGATCTTCCTGGAGCTGAGGGGGGCCTGGCCCCGCCCCTACAGAGCGCTCTGGTAAACCTCCTGCTGCTAATGGCTCCCATTCATTATTGACAGACCTCTGGCCTTTGATTGGTCAAGATAAGTGTCCGTTATTCTTCAAAGGCTGTTTTAGGCAGATGTAGGTTAACTGACTTTAGTGAGGTGTATTAAGGACACAAATAGCAGTCACATCTTAGATTGTCTTCGATCCCCAAAGGGAAGTATAGATGATTCTCTGGGACAAATCTGACAGCAGCTGGTGAAAGCGGGAACAAGTCGGCAACCGACCGAATGGTCAGACTTTTATTCTGAAAAATGTAACCTTGTTGAAAATCAATGGCTTGACAACAAGTGTGTCGTTGATTTTTTTTTTAAAAACGTTGATAAATAAAATACATTTATTCTAAATGTTTCTGAACATTTTGATTGATCTAGGTAACATAGTCAATTATATCCCTAGAATGTTGAGGACCACAGGCACAGACAGTGTGTGTGTGTGTGTGTGTGTGTGTGTGTGTGTGTGTGTGTGTGTGTGTGTGTGTGTGTGTGTGTGTGTGTATGTGTGTGTGTGTGTGTGTGTGTGTGTGTGTGTGTGTGTGTGTGTGTGTGTGTCTGTGTCTGTGTCTGTGTCTGTGTCTGTGTCTGATGCACCATTGGTCAATGGCTGTCATTGATCGCAGTCCACACATGATCAGTCGTCATGATTCCGAAGCTGATGGAAAATGTATGAAATTGGAGGGATGAAGAGGTTGAACTGAAATGGAGGGGTGGAGAGGAAGGGGTGGAATTAAATGAGGGTCAAATGGAGAGGTGGAAAGGGAGAGATGAAAAGGAACTGATGGTGATTCAAACACCTTAGGCAACCTATTTAAGCTGAGGGCAAAACAAAACATTAGCAATGGAGATTTTCTGTTGAAAGTGAGATTATTATTCAGGATGTGGCTTAACCCTGGTGGGTTCAAATGTGTACACTGTGCCTGTCTGTAAACAACACAGCCAGTATGTCTGTCTCCCTTCTTATGAGAATCCTAAGCAAAAAACACACCACACTGTACACCATGCCTCGGAAACTAGACTATTGACAGTTCACAACTGTAATCAGAGGAGCTTAAAGAACACATAGACCTAACATTGCTCCGATGTCAATTGCTTTTTCTCTCTTTTCTCTCTCATTCCTCTACTGCTGAGCTATATGTCGAAGGAGAGGATTTGCTCCCCTATCTCTGGATTGAGCAGAGCAGTGGAACGAACTTCCTTTTTGAAGGACACACATCATTCATTCATTCATTCATTCATTCATTCATTCATTCATTCATTCATTCATTCATCTATACAAACAATACCCGTCATAGCCGTCTCATATTCAAACGTATGTGAAATTAGAACAATTAGGAAACTCCGGTGATGTGGCTACACGAACGGACATGGTCTGTCACAAGTCTATATAGAGTCTGAAGCGGTTATCCGACGAAGCGTCGGCGCTGGATCAGCAGAAGGTGCTGTCATTGGTGCTGATCAGCCGTCTTTCGAGCCGGGTCTCGTATTCAACGGTTGCATGGCATTAGATCTCTCACGCCTTACATGGGGGTAAAGGTATATGCCTAGAAACACTTTCGCCTAACCCCTTTTTTTTATATCTGATTTTAGGTCGGCTATTTTGTATGCGTTTACCTTTACTCATACACTACACGAGCATAGCACTGGGAAACGTGTGGGCCAACTGGATCGCTTTCGTTGTGTCAATGCGATGTGTGATCGGTGTCTGCCGTTCAGACAGACGGGCGATGGAGACCCCGCGGTGCGTCAGCCCCACTCTCACTCTCTCTCTCTCTCTCTCTCTCTCTCTCTCTCTCTCTCTCTCTCTCTCTCTCTCTCTCTCTCTCTCTCTCTCTCTCTCTCTCTCTCTCTCACTCACTCTCACTCTCACTCTCTCTCTCTCACACACACACACTCTCTCTCCCTCTCTCACTCACTCTCTATCACTCTCTCTCTCTCTATCACTCTCTCTCTAACACACACACACACACACCCTCTCTCTCTCTCTCTCTCTCTCTCAATCACTCTCTCTCTCTCCCTCTCACTCTCTCTCTCTCTCTCTCAAACACACACGCACACGCACACACTTTTAATTTCTTCCTGTTTACATCAATTGAAGGCAACATTCACACGTACCCTCTCCATACACAAATTCACCTAAAGGCATCATCACACACATATTATACAACTACAGAGCCAGCTCTGCCCGCCGACGTGGCTTTAGAACACATCACATGCAGAGCGCCAGTATTATCCCTCCTCTCCTCCCTCCACCCCCCCCCCCCCCGCACATCTGTCCATTCGCGCTCCCACAGATCCCTCGCAAGAGCAACGCACGATTCATCCTTGCGTTTTTCCACAACAGATTTACAAACACTTCATAACCATTTTGTATCTAGATAGGCCTACACAAATATGCACAAACAGCCGGGCGCACAAACAAATCCAATAACTGTGGTAAATATAACTGACACCATTTCATCCAGAGGCGGTATCCTAACATACTCTGAACGAGAACAATGAAACAACTAAAACTAAATTAGCCGATCGTATATATAAATATATATATATATGTATATTATATATACATATATATAAATATATTATATATAAAGATATATACCTTTATTAAACAATGTCGACTGTTGCATCGACAGACGGTCTAGTTCTGCTCTGGTCGATTGCAAGGTGGGTGCTCTTACAAGCAACTGCATGCTGCTGTAACCTACAAATGTTCCCAGCCATCTTAAAATACCGTATTAAGATGCGGCTACAGAAGCATGCACACAGCAGCATCATTCAGATTATTTTGGAAGATAAACAATTGATAACAGATGGTAACTGTACCTCCTCCGATGTCCGTTATGTCGTCCGCAGCTTGAAGCGAAGAGGCTAGATTTATTTTGTTGTATCCACTGCCAACGCTGTAGGTTCAGCAGCACTAGAGAGCAGTGAGTGAGCGAGAGAGAGGGAGGGAGGGAGAGAAAGATGGGGGGAGAGAGAGAGAGAGTGAGAGAGCAAGCAGAGATAATGCCACTCCCGTTTAGATTAAACTGCAAATTAACATTACCTCGACTGTAATGCCACTACTATCATATATCACGCAATGGCTTGTGACTATACCACTGAGAGACAATAATGACTCAGTTTTATCTGTTTTATTTCAGATTTAATTCAACAATTTCCGTGTGTCTGTGTGTGTGTGCAGACTCTGGTGTTCCATTAATCATTGTGCAGGCATGCACATGCCTGCGTGCGCGCACACACACACACACACACACACACACACACACACACACACACACATACACATACACACACACACACACACACACACACACACACACACACACACACACTCACACTCACACAATCAAACATAATTAGTCATGCCTCTGAGTGGTGTTCAATGGGCATAACAAGTATTCCACACATTCAGGAAAGCAACTCACACACAGAGAGAGAGAGACTGTGTGTTGTTTTACCTCCTTGTCACCTTCTCTTGTTACCCTCTCACCCTCACTCCTCTGGCCTGGCTGCTCCTAACCCAACTAGTTGCCCCTCCCCCCCCTGTCCATGGAGCCAGAGGGAATTCTATGGGGTTTTCATTCACAGTTTTGGCCTTTTTGAGAGAGAGATAACACTGTGTGTTCCCCCAGAGACACCTGTCAAACAGATTACCTATAGCATCATGTTCCTTCTCAACGTGACACTGTGTTCCGGTGTGAAGCAGCGAGCGGTCCACTTGTTGATTTAGATTGCGTAGAGGAGACCTGAAGCAGTGGCGTAGCGGACGGGCCCGCAAGCGACGCACCGCGGGGGGGCCCCAGCCACTAGGGGGCCCCCTAACATTGGTTGCTAAGTCAAGCATTTAGAATGTAGAGTGCATATTGCGAAATTTCGCAACGTCAATAATGCATCGGACAGTGTTTCCTCCAGGATTTTTCACATTAGTGGCGGAGTGTTCTTTTTTCGCGCGCGTAGCGTATGCAACACGCACTGGCGCTCAATACAAAGACGTAATTTCACCGAAAAATAGAGGGTGGCAACATTTTTTAAAAATGTGCCCTGTTAACCCGTACCTCCGCCGTTCTGTTCGTGGTGATTTGGGAGGCAATAGATTATTTTTGCCCCGCGCATATTGTCCTGTAATTAGACCACGCGACCACAGCTCCGTTGTGTCTCTTATTGTCCAAATGTTCCCTGAATTTTAGCTGCATGTTTTTCCAGCATGTAAATCCGTTGTCAATAAAAATTAGACTCCCCTTCTTTCCCCCTGCCAATACTGTGTCGTTTGTGACATTTACCAACGTTTATGCTATCAATAGTTCGAAGCTAGCGTTAGATGCGAGGCTGCTCGGGAACATTATTTGTTTCACAAAATAGCCTGATTTAGTTGACCATGAACATCAGAGACTAGACTACATTACGAATGTTCATTTAAAATACTCTATAGTGAGCACTGGTATAAGAACATGAACCAGAGAACAGCAGTAAATGCAAGAACCCAAGGTCGTCGCTGATGATGTTGCATTTTCGATTAGGATACGCTTACGGGATTAAAGGGACGGGCGACGGGCGAAGAGAGAGGGAAGGGATTTCCAGAAATCCAAATGTCCCGCAAAATTCGGACCAATCACAAAACTGTTTTGCAAGTGCGTCGCCGACGAGGTTAATTGCAACATTGTAACATATTGTAACTTACTACATCCTAAATTGGAACGAAATGTAGGTCTGAAAGCGGCCTAAACTAGCTTCAATCTGATTTTTTTCTGTTCTCCGGTCATAAAGTGGACTGAATCAATTAGTGGCGGAGAAAATGTATTCGTGGCGGCCTGCCACGAATAAATGCATATAGAGGAAACACTGTCGGACTCTAAAAAACGCACGTTTTTTTTTACCTCCGTTGCGAAAGGGCCCCCGTCGCCACCTTGCGGGGGGGCCTCGGGATTTGGTGTCAAACTGTACATTTGTGGAGTCAGGGAATCCAATTAAATAGGTTTCAAGGATCCCAATCCTTTTCCTTTTTTTTTTATCTCCGTTGCGAAAGGGCCCCCGCCGCCACCTTGCGGGGGGGCCTCGGGATTTGGTGTCAAACTGTACATTTGTGGGGTCAGGGAATCCAATTAAATAGGTTTCAAGGATCCCAATCCTTTTCTTCTTAGCATGACAATCTGGGGTAAAATATGCAAATTCCATTAAAAATTAAGTGTCATCAAGGTGATTTTCCAAATCTTTTATTTAAAAATGTTTTAAGAGGTCCAGTTACTTGCATAATGTTACATGTGTCTTTTAGTAGCATTATTTTTAGACCAATCAGGTGCAACCTAAGCAAGTCAATGTGTACCATTGGCTGTGACAAATGTTCCAGATGTGACAAAAATGTTGAGATGAAAGAAATTTGAGATGAACACATGAGGTTGGTATAACTTTATTATTGATTACAGACCTTTCTAATGTTATCTCCCCATGAAGCAGGCTTTTACAGGTTTCTTCTCAAACTTCTGTGAAGCAGATCCGATCCCTCCCATGCTAAGGTCATTCCTACACATGCTTCTTGATGGATCAGGTATTGATCAGCCACCTCCTGGACCTGAGAAGTCCCAGGTTGCAACATCCACTGGGCAGCAAATAATTTTCAGCTCCGTAAGACACAGATCCAAGAAGCCTGACAGTGTTTCTCAGCATATAAAAGAGAAGGAAACGCCAGCATGGCTATGTCTGGCAATGAAACTACACCTTCAAACTGGCAGCAGACATTTGGTGGAGGCCATGCATAATCGAGGACTATGTGTGTCATATCACCGCTTGGAAATATACAGCACATACATCGCCAATTCAGTGATCAATCACTGGGAACAGATTGGTGTGGTACAAGAGCAGCATCAGCCCTCCATGGAACATGCATCAGCATTCAGCAGCACTTCTCTTCAGAGAGCCACTTCTCACTGACATCCTAGATCCAGCTATGATGGGGAAGAAGGGTGTGAAAACCTTGACAGCTTGCTACACAACCATGGATCTAGATGTTTCACTGCCAACTGATGAGGTATTGTATGTACCTGCCCTAAATACCAACAGCCATCCTCATCCAGCCTCCCGTCCTCTCATCAACATCCTTGAAGGTTACCAGTGGCTGGAGAGAGTCAGAAACCTTCTATGGAAAGAGAACCTTGAATTATCTAAATCCAGATCAGACACCAGTCATGGTAGCTGATCAACCACTGTGCACCCTGGCCAATAAACTTCAGTGGAAGTTCCCCCAGACAGAGCTTGGTGAGGATTCTTTCCTGGTAACATTGGGGCCAATGCATACAGAGAAGATGCTGTGGAGTGTGTCTGGAGACTGGCTGGAAGGCAGTGGATGGACCAGTGCTTACCAACAGTGGTATCTCAACTAGTGGCAAAGCTCAGTCCTTCATTGGTGTTCACCACATCTGCAGAGCCCGGTACATGCATCAGGTGTCTGTAGCTGCTCTCTATGTGTTCATGAAGCAGGCATATGATCAATACGTGGAGAGGCAACAAATGACAACGATGAGCTAAGGGGCCTCATCCCTCTGCCCTTTGATGAATGGCTCAAGATGCAGTGTGCCTCACAGCCCCAAGCAGATTACTGGTTCAAGTCCGTGGAGCTGGATCTTCTCATTCTTCAGGTAAGACATGTTCAAGTCACATTCACTCCTTTAACCAATTATTATATTCTTTAGTCAAGAGTACAGCTCTTCCACATTTTCCTAGTGTTTCATATACAGTACTTTTTAAAGTAAGTTTGTGTCAGTTTGTCACGTCCTGTCGCTCAGCAAACTTCTCCCTCTACATGGAGACACTTGATTCGCTGATGCCATGGGTATTTGCACTGGAACATACCCACTATGCCCGGAACCTGCCCATCCATCTCCACGATATGGCAACACTAGAAGAGCGACATCCTGCTCTGTTTGTGGAGTTCCAAAGTGGTCACTTCATAGGGCAGAAGTCAAGGTGAGCATTATCCATGATCCCTCATGACCAGATGCATGAGCAACTAATTGATTGGCTCAAGAGTCATGGTGGCGTCATAGAGAACCTGGATGACCTAGACACAGTTCACGGAGAGCAGATTGTTCGCCTTGAGCTGGCACGCCTAGTCCAGGAATTTGAGGGTACAAAGAAGTCAGAAGAACAGAGGCACCATGAACAGTATCCAACATTTCAAGCTGTCTACAAGGTAATTTTCAGATTTATTTCAAATTGGCAGGTAGTCTTGATTTGCAGTACTACTATTCGACTATGTGATCGACAATGTAAGGGAGGTGAAGGACATCGGAATGAAGCGATACAGTGTTTGTGGATAAGCGGGTCAGGTCCCAAGAAGAGGCATTCACTGCTCCCATACCACACCAAGCTGAAGTTGTTCATGGCTCCACTTTCCCAACCACACAACAAATCAGAAGTGGCTATTGTGAAGGACCAACAAGCAAAAGTGACCCAACTTTTGTTGGCTGTTCATTCTGTTCACAAAACCAACGAGGCAGTATTCTCACATGAAAGTTCTCCCCATCCACCTTCACTCAATCATCCACCTTCACTCACTCATCCACCTTTACTCACTCTGACAGGAAAAATGCATCATGGAGCCAAGAGATTCTAGATTGTATTGTTCCCAGAGATCTCCAAAACCACAGACCAGTGACAACTGCAGCTGTGCTGGATGGTGCTGTGCTTGTCCAAATGCTTCGTCCTGGAAGTGCCGTGACCATTGAACACTACTTTACAGATGTGTTGCACCGTACATCCTTTCATGGTTTGCTTAGGTTGCACCTGAATGGTCTACAAATAATGCTACTAAAGGACACATGTAACATTATGCAAGTAACTGGACCTCTTAAAAAAAAAAAAACCTTGATGACACTTAATTTTTAATGGAATTTGCATATTTTACCCCAGATTGTCATGCTAAGAAGAAAAGGATTGGGTTTTCATCCTTGAAACCTATTTAATTGGATTCCCTGACCCCACACATGTACAGTTTGACACCAAATTTGTAATTATAGCTATAACAGTAGCAAATATATGGGGTGTGGTAATTGCCAATGGGCTCTGATGTATTGTTTTTTTGAAAAAAAAGCAGATCTCACTTGTGTCTTTGGATAAAAGTTTTTCTATCACCCTAAGGTACTTGCATGCCAAAGGGGACATTTGTTGCATGAACTGAAGTCAAAAGTTGTTAACAGCATTAATGAATACATAAATTACAGTATCAACAGTACTAATAATTTTTCATTCTTGATATTGAAACAACACAAAATAAATAAATAAACATAATTTTCCATTCTTAATACTGAAACAACACAAAATAAATAAATAACAAACATCAGTATCAGAACGGTGAGCCAAAGAAGACAAGAACCTTGTTGAGGATGTATTTCCTTTCAAAACTCCTGGATTTTCCTTGCTCTCTCCTTGCAATGTCATCCAATGATTTGGATGACATGCCTTTTTTCAGCTTCTCCTCGCTTTCCGTCTGCCCCGACTGTTATACGTTCTACTCTCGACATGTCCACTTTCACGCTACATCCTGACAAAGAAGAGAAAGTCAATGTGGAGGACTGATATCGGTGTAGGGATGTAATCATCTGTGGGAAGACGAGACGTGGACATGTTGGGGAAAAGAGGGGCGGGTGTGGGTGGGAGGGAGAGGCGGACTGCTCCATTCACATGTATGAACACGTTCAAGATGTGATCGCACACAATTAACACCTCTTCTCTCTCTCCCTCTTCTCTCTCTCTCCCAAAGGACTGTCTCAATGGGAGGTAAAGAGCTCCAGAGAAATCCTCCTCTTTAAAAACTCCTCTCATTATCTTAGCAGTCATCTAACGTGGTGACATTCAGGTCACTCCTGCCTGCAGCACACATGACGGACGTGTTGCACCAGTCAATGCCCACTCTCCCCCACCCAGAAAACACGTCAAGTTGAGGACATTATGAGTTAAAATGATAAGGCTGAAACGGATAGAAGAGAGAGAGAGAGAGAGAGAAGAGTGGAGGAGGATGAGAGAGAGAGAGACACACAGAAATCTGAGGCTGCAGTATGGAGCACGGTTTCTCCTCAGCATCGCTTTGTTTCATCGCTGAGTGACTGAGGAGTAGAATCAGGCTCCACGTTGGTTCTCACAACCCAGTCATTAGTGCAGGATTTGTTGCAGCTCAACACGGTTCAAGGTTTGGAGTTGTTTTTTCAGACTCTCTTTCGGACTCGTCTGACATTCAGACAAAAAAAATTCAACTCACAGAGCAGGATTGTTTACCAAACAGCGTCTCCCTGGTCGGCCAGCCTCACGACTTGAGCGTGTTCCCATGGTAACAGAGCATGGTGGGGAGGCTAGGAGCGTGCCACGGTAGAGTAAAGAGGGAGACTGTGTGACTCGGAGCAAAACAACTCCCCCTCCTCCCCTTCTCTCCCTCTCTAAAGACTCTCTTTCACTACTGCTATCCCTGCACATTCTACGTTTGACCCCCCCCCCCTCTCTCTCTTTCTCTCTTTCACCCCTGCTGTTCAACCCAACCTTTGATGCTATCTTTCTCTACATCTTTCTCGTTCTTTCTCTCTCTCTCTCTCTCTTTCTCCACAGTTCTCTCCTGCCTCAGACCCTTCTTTCTAATCTCCCTATTTTTCTCCTCCATCCATTCCTTCTCCTCCTATTCCTCAGTTCTTCACACCTTTAAGCTAGAGACTGCATCATACCTTGAACAACCAGGTACATGTCATTTCTTAGGCCATCGGTGACACCGATTGATCGATCCACCGTCAAGGAGTACAAAGCCAGCAGGACTGTTGGGGAGTCAGGGACTCAGCCCCTTTGGGGAGTGAGGTTGGCCACCTCTTGATCAGGGCCTTCTGAGTGTGTTCAGCCTAACAATGCAGAACCTCATGCAGATCTAGGTGGTGGTGGGCATCATTTAGCATTACTGAGTTAGGGTTAGGGTTCGACGACCAGCTCTCAAGCAGCCAGAACACAACGTTCCCGCCGATCCGAACAGACACATTCCGACGCGAACTAGCCACACACTCGGAAAACCGCTTTGAAATCAGTGGAGTGTGTGTGTGTGTGTGAGAGAGAGAGAGAGAGAGAGAGAGAGAGAGAGAGAGAGAGAGAGAGAGAGAGAGAGAGAGAGAGAGAGAGAGAGAGAGAGAGAGAGAGGGGGGTGAGGGGATTGCTTGAATAAATGCCTACAGTGGTTGTGCACACCAATCCACAGAGTCCTATTCTATGTCCTATCTTTAACTAACATACTCTCTTTTCAGTTTCAGTCATATCATGGTCCATCTGTTCAGGCAAGAGTTTCAGGCCACTGAGGCCTGACTGTCAAAACCACAGTTTCAATCTCACAGCAAAGGCTAATTGACCATCATCACTATCTGTTCATAAGAATGGATGGGATTGGGCAACGTCATCTGTTAGACATTAGAAAGGAGCCATGATAGATCTTCAGCTGGATGATAGTTAGTTAGTGCTAAGCTAGTGCTACTCTATGATGATAGTTAGTGCTAAGCTAGTGCTACTGAGTGCTACTGAGTCGAGAAGGACATGGCTCTTTTCACTGCCTCCCTGCTCAGTATCACATAACTGTTTTGGTATTCTCTTGGTATTGATGAGGGGGTGGGGGTTGCAGATTAGATTAGATTCAACTTTTGCCATTACATAGGAGGAGGAGGAGGAGGAGGAGGAGGAGGAGGTAGTGTGGGTTCTGGGGATGGTGGTGTGGTTGCTGGGGGGGGGGTGGAGATGGTGTGGGTGCTGGGGGGGAGGTGGAGGTGGTGTGGGTGCTGGTGGGGGGGTGGAGGAGGAGGTGGTGTGGGTGCTGGTGGGGGAGGTGGAGGTGGTGTGGGTGCTGGTGGAGGGGGGGGTGGAGGAGGAGGAGGTGGTGTGGGTGCTGGTGGTGGAGGTGGAGGTGGTGTGGGTGCTGGTGGAGGGGGGGGTGGAGGAGGAGGTGGTGTGGGTGCTGGGGATGGTGGTGTGGGTGCTGGGGGGGGGGGTGGTTGCTGTGGGTGGAGGTTGTGATACATTCCCCAATCAGTCAGTAGGGGCAAAAAGCTAGATGAGCATGCCAACTGGAGCAGGGAGATACCAAATTGTGGTAAGCTACATGGCACGCATCCTAGTTCCATCCCAGCACCAACACACCCGAGTCATCAAACCATGCTCTCAGCAACCAGCGGTCGAGTCAATTGGCAAGCCTGTACCAGGCGTATTAGTTCTGGGCGGGAACAAAAGCCTACACACACACACACCCCCGTAGGCTCTCTGGATGGCCCCAAAAAGAAATCAACACTCAAAACTCCAGTGAGAGCTGAAGAACGGGTGATAAGGTGCTGCCACCGTGTGGCGAGAAGACGTCCCTACAACACACTGTAGTTGCTGGATTTGGTCTGCCACTCTGACTGTGTGTGTGTGTGTGTGTGTGTGTGTGTGTGAGTCAGTGTCGCTTTCTATCCTGGCGCGACGGAGGGGGACCTCCTCCAGCATCCCGCGCCATCTGTGGTAGGGAAGACCCCCCCCCCCCCCCTCCCCCGCCCCCCACTCCACCCGGCGCTCCGCTCTCGGGGGACAGCCAGACTGTTATCTCAGTGTCTGTCACAGAGGAGAGGAGGAGGACACACCAGGGGGTGTGAGGGGGGGGTGGAATATTCTGAACGTTGCATAAAAAGAAATGTGATACATTATACAACCGTTAAGATCACCTATTCACTCTGATAGAGGAATGGCAGTTCTACATGATCTATTTCTGGATCTTCCTCTGTTACTTCAGCTGGATGATAGTTCGTTAGTTAGTTAGTGCTAAGCTAGTGCTACTCTATGATCAGGGGTGCACATAACTGGTGCGCCAGTGCGCATGCGTCGCCAAAATGCATGCTGCGCGGCAGATCAGCCGCATGAACGCGCTCTTGCGCACCAACAGCTGGAACCGCTGGGAGAGGAATTTACTTCCTCAAAATCCAACTGCTGACTGCTGGCTGCTGCATCACTGCAAGCCCCACTAAGTAACTATTTGCCGTCCCCTCAGCCGAAGGCCCGACGAGTAATCCATCACAACAGTCGACCGACGACGACCACGGCGACTCCCCTCACAAAAACATTCTGAAAGTATTGTAGTTAATTTCTTTTGTTGGTTATGAATCAAAAAATCAAATCTGAGTTTAAGAATATTTATTTAAAGTACAAAAATGTTGAGCTGGATTCTGTCTGGTAGAGAAGAGAGAGAGAGAGAGAGAGAGAGAGAGAGAGAGAGAGAGAGAGAGAGAGAGAGAGAGAGAGAGAGAGAGAGAGAGAGAGAGAGAGAGAGAGAGAGAGGAGCTGTGTGGTCAAGATCAGAGAAGAGAGAGAGACAAGAGAGAGGGCCCCTCAGGCCCACACCCTTATTTATAAACAATAGTATGTAAATACAGTCACAACCAATGGCCTATCACCTTCACTGTATAGATGCTTGAGGTGTGAAGAGTAGGAGACCCCAATATGATGTCACCCTGGCCGAAAAGTCATTCCAGGTTAAAGTTCAAGTCAGATTCACAGGAAGTAAACATATGGCCCCTAAGACAAAGGATGTGTTTACAAGGTGTCATAAAACCCCCATTTTCAGTAGAACAGGCCCATACCATATACCATGCATCTGTGTGTGTAATTAAAATATACTACAGTATCGTAACTCGTACTTTCATTCCGCGTATCGTGTAACGCACGGTTACGTCGCCACGTGAAAATTCAGTCCCGAACGACTCGTCGCTAAAAGGAAAAACAACACCACACGTTTCTTTTCTCTGAAGCTTTCAAACGTTCAGACGTTTGTTTTACAGCTTCATTATCGCACCTCGACCCCTGACCCAGGGAATATGGTTGGGAATTCTATTATAAAAAAAAAAAAGACTTTGTTGCACAATCAAAATAATGAGCTATTTAAAGTGATAGCCTACAACATCCTCTACCATGGTTGAAATTGAGGACAGTATTAACAGCAGTCAAGAGAGCAGTGATGATGATGATTAAGCTTGTAGCATAAATAAATGCTAAGGCTGTAATTTTTTGTTGAAAAGTTGATTTCAGTGTTTACAGAACAGAGCAGTGCTTAAAGAGATGTCAGTTGATTTCATTATGTTTAAAGAACAGACATTCAGTTAGTGCTTAAAGAGATGTCAGTTGATTTCATTGTGTTTAAAGGAGTCTGACAGACTTTCATGCTTAAAGAGCAGTCATTTGATTTTGCATTTGTTTCTTTTGTTCTGCACACAATAATTTGTTCGTTCATCTTTATTTATGAATAAATGTCGTTTTGCTAATATAAGTTATCCATGTATCCCTTTTTCATCCATCCTGTGGGACGGGTCGTGACTCGCGAGCTCGGGGAGCACCAAGCAGCATCCCTAGGTGCTCCTCTGAGCACTGGCCCCAAAAAGTTATGTGCACCCCTGTCTATGATAATAGTTAGTGCTAAGCTAGTGCTACTCTATGAGTCGAGAAGGACATGGCTCTTTTCACTGCCTCCCTGCTCAGTATCACATAACTGTCTACATATTCTCTTGGTATTGATGAGGGGGTGGGGGTTGCAGATTAGATTAGATTCAACTTTTGTCATTACATAGTACAACAAAATGCATTTTTTTCTCTAGGCACAGGGTCAGCCATAGTCAGTGCCCCTGAAGCAATTAAGGATTAAGTGCCTTGCTCAAGGGCACAACGGCAGCGGCAGGCACCTTAGATATGATGCATCCAGCAACCCTTCGTTCACCAGCTCACAGCCTCCTGAGGCGGGGATCGAAACCAGCGACCTTACGATTGCTAGCCGGCCTCTTTAACGTCTAGGCTACCTGCCGCCCTGTGTGTGGAGGTTGTTTGGCTGCTGGGGGGGAGGTGGTGTGGCTGCTGGGGTGGAGGTGGTGTGGCTGCTGGGGGGGAGAGGGTGGAGGTGGTGTGGGTGCTGGGGGGGAGGTGGAGGAGGAGGTGGTGTGGGTGCTGGGGGAGGGAGTGGAGGTGGTGTGGTTGCTGGGGGGAGGGAGTGGAGGTGGTGTGGTTGCTGGGGGGGAGAGGGTGGAGGTGGTGTGGGTGCTGGGGGGGAGGTGGAGGAGGAGGTGGTGTGGGTGCTGGTGGCGGGGTGGAGGAGGAGGTGGTGTGGGAGCTGGTGGGGGGGGGGGGTGGAGGAGGAGGTGGTGTGGGTACGTTGCATATAAAGAAATGTGATACATTATACAACCATTAAGATCACCTATTCACTCTGATAGAGGAATGGCAGTTCTACATGATCTATTTCTGTCTGGACGTCGGTGTAAGGGAAGGTTGCGCTGTACTGAGTCAGGGCCCAGGCCAGGCAGGAACACTGATTTAATGGAATGACCTCTGACCTCTACAGAGGGAGCCGGGCAGGGATCACAATGTCACGTTCAAGGACGCTCTCTTATACAATAATAATAATAATAATAATAATAACTTGAATTTATATAGCACCTTTCAGGGTACCCAAGGTCGCTTTACAGAGATAGAGGAAAGAAAACAAAAACAGTCAGACAAACAAAACAACAACAGAACCGCAGGCCGAAGGCCTTGGCAAACAGGTGGGAGTTCCAGAGGGTGGGGGGGCAGCCTCACTAAAAACTCTGTCCCCGAAGGTTCACAGGTTAGTGCAAGGGGTGGCAAGCAGGCCTGAGTCTGACGACCGCAGGTTTCAGGGAGGGGCATGTGGGCGGAGGAGGTTGGATAGGTACTGAGGGGCACGGGCATGGAGGGACCTGTCAGTGATGAGGAGGATTTTGTATGAGGTCCGTGGGACTTGACCGGAAGCCAGTGGAGGGTTCTTCAACGTAACCCAAAATGTGATTCAGATGAAGATTCAGTGCACCAAAGCGATCATCACATGTTCATCACCGAGCGAGACGGTTGGTTTCACGGCGTGAAACTCGAGACGCTTTGACAAAATGTGTCACGCGTATGATCAGACTTGTGCGCTGAAGTAGGTGCTGTGCAACAGTCACTGTTGCACACTCCAATATGAACAAGAGATAGAACACATTGGCTGCATAGAGTCTAGATAGAGTGCTATAAGGATGTATTTTGGAACACAGCCGATGTGTCTTGGTCCGACGTCCCTGTCATTGTTTTCCATCTGACTCGGCAGAGTGCCGTATTTATGTGGAGTCCGGATGCAAAGGAGCATGCAGCTTTCCGTGACAAACGTTCAAGACAGTTACGCTGTAGGCAAATGAAGATTGATGTGAATGAGTCTCCTTTGTCATTTCTCTCTGCATTGTTGGAGCAGCATGTCTGTTCATCATAATCATTCTTATGACAGTTGGAAAACATCCATTCAGTAAACATATTCAGAGTAATACTTCCTCCCACCTGTTTGTATATATTCACATTGTTTACATACTGACGTCCCTGTTCCATCCAATCCAATGCTGATAATATCCTCGTACCTATTGCAGATAGCTTTCACCAACTTAGAATTCGTGATCCGTAGGCTATCAGTCGCTGCTAATAAACAATATAAAATAAACTTTTTAACAATAAGATCACCAACTACTGGTCGGCAAAAAAACACACATTACTTATTATTTGTACAATTGTTTCCAACGCCATCACTTCTAAGACCCTGGATGTTGTCAGCATTGGATTGGGTGGAAATGGTCTTTGACATCAGTGACGTGCTGAGCTGTACAGCGCATTAAAACGCTTGTTTCACACCAATCCTCTGTGTCGACCTCCCTCTGTGCCTAGAGACTCCTACACGAGCGTCTTGTCCCACCCTTTTAACACCCATAGTTGCCTATAAACGGTCAAGGGACTTTGGTTGCCATTGCAGGAGACAATCTGGGGTCACACAATATAGGAGGGTTTATTGAAAATTTCAGCAGGAGTCTCCACTTCTGTAGATATTGTGAAATTGATCGACACACATTTCAGTCTGTGTCTAAGGGTGTTACTAGGTCAAAACAGTCATACAAACATAACCTAGAGAATCTTGATTTAGATGAGTTTGCAAACGTAGGTGTCAAGTTTGACTCTCTGTTTAATGAACTTGATCTCTTTCATGTGTGTCAGCCTGGGTTACCACCTTGCCTTGGCCATGATCTTTTTGAGGGAGTTGTTTCCTATGATCTAGCATTATACATACATCGTCTTGTAGCAGAGAAGTGTGTTCCACCCTTGCTGAGAGACATCAGCTTCTCCAATCTTTGCTAACAACTTCTTCCCACCTGACGTCATTGTTGAAAAGGGGACGCCATTCTATAGAAATTGTACAATCAGTCACATCATCATTTTGATGGTCCGAGGTCACTATTGTTACGCATGAGGCAACAGTGAAGGGCACTCTGTACAGAAAGAACATGTTTGTTAATTGACAAAAATGAGGAAGGACTAATATTTGGACAAATCCAATTGATTCTCATTTACAGGGCTTTTGCTGTCTATTTTATCACAAAAAATGTCAATCTGTGTATCTTGCTGACCAAGGTGTTCATTGTGTTGAGTCTGTGGAGAAAACCTACTGTTGTGTTGATCAAGAGAGACTGCTGGACTATTAACCCTTGCCTGACTAAGTATGGGGCTTGACTAATGAACGGGTACACCGGTGGGCGTTTATAACACATATATAACAATATAACAGATATAAAGAGCTTACCTTTATCAATAATGTTCATCGATGTCGCAAACGATTCATTAGATCCTCTGCTACGCGACCGCATTGATTTTTTTCTCGGCCGGTAAATACACTGCGAGTCACACGCTCTTGTTTACAGACAGAGGCGCCCCGTCCATAGAGGCAACCAAGGCAATTGCTTGGGGCCACCAAACAAAAAGGGCCTCCAATTTTTTTTTCACAAATTTTTTTTTTCACATTTTTTTTTTCTTCAGATGGGAGTGTTACATTAGTTTTCTTAAGATAGTATAATAAATAAATCTGTTCAATGGGCATTTGCCAAAGTAGCCTACTGTTAATCAGTATTTATCCTGTATAGAATAGAATATAATTAATTGTCGTTGTACAGTTGCCTATACAATGAAATTGTAGTGGCTCTTCCGAAGGTGCAAAAAACCAGAAAACATATTCACATATTCACAAACATATACACATATAAGATAAACATTTATGAACATGTCTTATGTCTTATGTCTACTGTTCAGTGTCTACTGTATGGTGTATATGAAGATGTTATGACGTTTTATCATGAAAATAATGAACAGCAAGCTAGATCCAAAACTAGGGCCGGTGGAGGAGGGCAATTGTCACATTGGACAGACTACCAAAACAGAAAAATAAAGTATCTTAACGACAGCAAAAGTGATGGATGTCAGAAATACATTACCTGGAGATTCAATAAGGTACTTTTATATGACAGGATATGGGTTAGGGTTATATGACACCTGTAGCGAGATAGATAGATAGAGCCAAAAGTAAAAAGTCGCTGAGAGACGCAACCAGGGTCTGGCTGGTAATTGTATGACGCGCCAAACAATCCGCTGAGATGAAAAGTACGTTTTAGAGCATTTATTGAATAGAACAATCAAACTTGGCGACATACAAAAATAATCCATAAGCGATCAAAACCAGAAAAATAACAAACTATGCGTATAGAATATGAGTATAATGCGGTCAACAAAAATACATCGCTCCCCTCTCTCTCCACTACCGCCATGCAAGGTGCGCAGGTGCTTAAATTACCTTGCAATATCACCCCCCATAACCATATGACTTCTCAATACGGAGATCTAGGCAATAAACAAACAATCAAAGTAAACTCACAATAAACCCATTAGCCTGTTATACTAAATACCCCCTAAATCATATTCATACCTCCTACAACACCTCAGGCCTTTGGGCACATATTCATTGCCTATTTCATAAATGTTCTCCATATAACGACGTCGATCATTGATCGACAACGACACTATATAATTGTTTGCCTGACTGGCAATCGGATTTGGGCAGTCTGGGGATTTACACGGCAAATCAAATGAAGAACTACAAATCCCTGATGACAGGGAGATGACGTATGACTGCTCTGGTGAATCAACCCCTATTTCATTATTTTCTCTATATAACGACGTCGATCATTGATCGGCAACGACACTATATAATAGTTTGCCTAACTGGCCATCGGATTTGGGCTCCTAATATCTAAAAAGCACTACGGTTTTCTTATGTTATCGGATTAAAGTAGCGAAGACCAGACATTCCCATTGACCGCCAGTCAAACTTCTCCGCTTCTATCACCCAAAAAGGGGCGTGATCATTCTGATGACAGGGAGATGACGCGCAATTGCTCTGATGAATTGTAGTTTATTGATAGCGGGCTAGTCTCGCGGTGCCAGCCGTTTCCACTTCCGCTTTGCTCTCGCTCCAAACGTCTGGAGACCTTTATCCATAGAACGGATTCTATGTGCCGCCCGGAGAAAGCGGCAAATCTAGGACACTGATAGGCCGGACCGATGGGAAGCACCGCCCCCCCGTCCTTCTCATTGGTTCAGCGGGGCATTTTTTTTTTAAGTTAACTATTCATTTGTTACGTATTTATTTGACATCTGGGTACAAAATACAAATAGTTAATACATCATGTAGCCTATATTAAAGCCTTTAAAAATGATTCATGATAAGATCCATCATTTACATGCATTTACATGCATCATTTACATGCTCCATGTTGCATGTAATTTGTATGCTACTTGTGGTCCAGTATGTCGCAATGTGTACTAGGTGTGCTACTGTACCTGTGGTCATGTACTGTTTTTACTGTTTCTACTGTTTTTACTGTTTTTATGTAATGTGCTTTGCATGTTTTTATGTGCTTTTATTATGTCAAATGTAATTGTTGTATTGTGGCTGTCTTGGCCAGGGCTCCTTTGTAAAAGAGACGCTAGTCTTTCAAACAGTTTTTTTACTTACACACACACGAGCGCGCGCATATGCGCGAACTTCGTAAAACCGTATTATATTTTAGTGTCAGGGAAATAAATACATTTTAAAATGTCCACATCGTCACCCGCCTAAGACCCTTACCAGGGGCCTCCATAATGTTGTTTGCTTAGGGCCCCCAAAAGTCTAGGGGCTCCACTGTTTACAGATACGTCACATAGCAAAACCAGGCTTGCTTGGTTTCAACCCCCGAATTTCCATATCATTGGTCCTCGAAAGTAATTTTTCCGATTTCCGATTCTATTGGCTCTAACGCTTCAAATGAGGTGTCAATCATGACATTCTGAACAATGGTTCCGGGAGAAATCTGACTGCGTAATCTGACCTGGTGTGGAAAAAGAGGCAGGTGCGCCATACGCGCGCACAGCCAAGCACGGAGGAGGGCCCTGCTGGTTAGAAACAGAGTGTAAAGAGTTGGAGTTGGATGCAATTAATACCTATAGTGATATGTCAATGAAATATAATCAATTTTACAGTCTTGATACATGAGAAAGTCTGATACACTGATGGTGACAAAATGTCTCCAAATGGCACAATTTGGTTTTCCGACTAAACATACCTGTACTAAAACAGGTAAAAAGTTGCACTGGTTTACATTACTAGCATCTACTAAGGTAGCAAGGTAGCATTAACTCTGAGTTAGTTAGCACATTTGAGCTCAAATACATTTGGCAAAACCACAAATGGTACCTGTAAATCACTCGACAATTATTATATAATGTCAAAATGTAAATTAACATGACTTACTTTTCCAAGCTTTGATCGCCAATCCTTCACGTCCCGAAGACCGTTAAAGAAGACGGTAGAAAAATCTGCCCGCGCAGTTTCATATAGGAAACCCTGTGCGTTGAGGTCTGAGCTGCCTTGTGCGCATGTGCTGCTGTTATACCAACGAACCAGATGTGCCAACAACAAATTGCAATTTCAGTTTATTCACAATTGTATGTTTAGACGTTATTGGGGTCCACTCCATTCCTCTGATGTACATTCTTACGTTCACTCATAGTAATTTAAATGTTCCTGTCTGAACAATTCAGAATACTAACTCTACTGAATAAAGTGTAGTTGTCTTTTTTACAGTGTACACGCAGTCATCCTGGCAACTGTGCCAAATCTTCCTACGTAGACCCTGAACAATCTTATAGAAAGCCTTATTAGCTGTGGTGTGGAGACCAAGGCAGACCTGGTCTATGTAAAGGAAGGAGACATGAGAGACCTTTTACGTCCTATTCAAGTCAGGAAACTTCCGGACGCTTTTCAGTCAGGTATGAAATTACATAGACAACCTAGTGGCGTGAATAAAATGAACGCTTATGTTTATTAACACACATCTTTAGGTCTGTTATTTCACATACTTTCATGTTCCTGTGTCCCTGTATTTGTAAAGGTATTTGTAGCAAGTTTGTGCACAGAGGGAGCCGGACAACAGTACTGGCAGGGTGTAAGAACGGGACGGAACCCAGTTTATTTCAGTCAATGGTAGTTAATTGTCTTCGTTGGGCGCACTCGCTCCTCTTGCCAGACCCTTTCGGTCGCAGCTCGTGCACAGGGCTTTTTGCCTCTCTCTCTCTCTCTCAGTCTCTCTCTCTCCCATTCGCGTACTCTCTCGCTCTCTCTCTCTCCTCCACCTACTGATCTCCCGGGGAAAACAAACACACACATTAAGAAGCCGTCTGATGGGCCCTGCAGGCCAGACATGCTCCCCACAGTAATCATACTGTTTCACAGACGGTCCAACATTGCTCCTCAGGCCTTTCACCAAATTCCACACTCTCAAGTCCCTCGGCAGCAACCACCCCAGGACGTTCATCCTCAACCTCTGTTCCAAACAGCAGCCTTCAGTTCTTCAGCCTCTTCCACATTAGTTACCTGGCCGGAGACATTTCAGGTTCCATGGGACCAAATGTCTGCTGGGATACGGTCAGCAATTGCCAATGGAAAACAACCTACCCCCCACTGATAGACGGCAGATGGTCAGAGTGCTAATAATAATAATAATAATAATTCATTAAATTTATATAGCGCTTTTCCGAGGCTCAAAGACGCTGACAATATAGGGGATATGGGAAACACAAAAACAACAAGTAACATGGAACACAGAGTCAGCGAACGGGGAGGGGGGGTTAGGGGTAGGGGAGGCTGTATGCATATCAGGGGGGTGGCAGGGTTAGGGGAGATGGGTAGGGGTAGGGGAGGTTGTATGCGTGTCAAGGGGGGGGCCGGGATGGGGAGATGGCTAGGGGTAGGGGAGGCTGTAGGCATGGGAGAACAGGTAGGTTTTGAGGTGGGATTTAAAAGTGAGAAGTGAGGGTGAGTCTCTGAGTGGTTGGGGGAGAGAGTTCCAGAGGCGGGGTGCAGCTCGTGAAAAGGCACGGTGACCGAAGCCTTTGAGTTTTGAGGGTGGGACAGTGAGGGGAACAATGGATGAGGATCGGAGGGTACGGGTAGGGCGGTGGGGGAGAAGGAGGTCAGTCAGGTAAGGGGGGGCCAGGCTATGGAGGGCTTTGTATGTGAGGATGAGGATTTTGAATTGGATGCATTCTTTAAAGGGGAGCCAGTGGAGAGAGTGGAGGACAGGAGTGATGTGGTCACGGGAGCGGGTGTTTGAAAGGAGGCGTGCAGCAGAGTTTTGGACCATCTGGAGTCTATGGAGGGAGCGGGAGGTGATGCCGGTGAGTAGGGAGTTGCAGTAGTCAAGGCGGGAGGAGATGAAGGCGTGGATGAGGGATTCAGCAGCGGACGGGGAGAGGCAGTGTCTGATTTTTGCTATGTTGCGGAGGTGGAAGTAGGAGGTCTTGACGATGGAGCTGACGTGGGGATCAAATGAGAGGGTGGGGTCCAGGATGAAGCCGAGGTTGCGAGCCAGGGGGGAGGGGGTGATGGTGGTGTCATCGATGGTGAGTGTGATGGGTCCGGTTTTATTGAGGGTGGATTTGGTGCCGATGAGGATGACTTCGGTCTTTTCACTGTTGAGTTTGAGGAAGTTGTGTGTGAGCCAGGTTTTTATTGCTGAAATGCAGTTTTCGATGTGAGTGAGGGGTGGGTTCTGGGTGGAGTTTGTGGTGATGTAGATCTGGGTGTCATCGGCGTAGCAGTGGAAGTCCAGGTTGAATTGGCGGATGATGTGACCGAGGGGGAGTGTGTAGCAGAGGAAGAGCAGGGGGCCGAGGACTGAGCCTTGTGGGACCCCCTGTGTGACAGAGGAGGAGGAGGAGGTGTGACCGGAGAGGGAGATGAACTGATGTCTGTTGGTGAGGTAGGAGGTGAGCCAGTCCAGGGCGGTGCCCTCAACACCCAGTTGGCGCAGCCTTTGAAGGAGGATGGAGTGGGACACTGTGCCGAAGGCTGCGCTCAGGTCTAGTAGAACTAGGATGTTGAGGGCACCTGAGTCAGCGGAGGTGAGGAGATCGTTGATGACTTTGACCAGGGCTGTTTCAGTGCTGTGATGTGGGCGGAAGCCAGATTGAAGGGGTTCGTATAGTTTGTTGGATTGGAGGTGGGAGTGAAGTTGGGCAGCGACAGCGCGCTCTAGGGTTTTGGAGAAGAATGGTAGGTTGGAGATGCGGCGGTAGTTGGAGAGGTTGGCTGGGTCAAGAGTGGGCTTTTTGAGAATGGGGGTGACAGCGGCAAGTTTGTAGCTTGAGGGAACGTGGCCTTGGGATAGGGACTGATTGAAGAGGGCAGTGAGGTGGGGGGTGAACTCTTGAAGAGAAACAAAAAGGAAACGTCTGGAGGAGCTGTTCCAACAAGAAGGTGTAGCTGGGGCCGGCAGAGGAGAAGTTGCCAAATTCATGGAGAG
This sequence comes from Nansenia antarctica, assembly GCF_963989245.1. Taxonomy (NCBI): domain Eukaryota; kingdom Metazoa; phylum Chordata; class Actinopteri; order Argentiniformes; family Microstomatidae; genus Nansenia; species Nansenia antarctica. Next base: position 45,649,863 of record NC_137675.1, read on the forward strand.
CTCATTGCCTCCAGCGCCGCATGATCAACACATCACCAGCACCTACCATCGAGGAGCTTAAAGGGAAATGGCCCTACCTCTTTTTTCAGAAGTTCATTTATGCCCATTTTGAGCTGCTCACAGACAAAAATGTTTTGAGGATGCTAGAGCTCTCCATGGAAGAGTGTGGGAAGGCAATAATTGCTTTTTTCAAGAGCAAACCTACAAATGAAGAGGTTTGGGCTGTTCTTCCCATGGGTGAAGATGGTGAAATCGCCTCCTGTGTAACACAGCTGCTACTTGCACACTTCAAGGAGAAGGACAGACTTATCCTTCAAGCAGATGTAAGTTAGGCCTTTCATCCTTCCACTCAAATATACTTATTTTACTTATTTCACCTTTATTTCACTAGGGGAACCCATTGAGACAATCATTTTCAATGGTGCCCTGGTTACAAAGCAAAACACATCTGTGAGAAATAAATACAAAAACATGCTATGTTAATACATTAAATGTATATAGATTTATAAAACTGATAAAACTTACAACAGTCATTTTATACTTAGGCTTTCATTATATCTTGTTTTTGCTGGTTGTGCTTGACAGGTCTCTGCAACGGCTGCAGTTGAAAGAACCCTCACCCTACCCCAGAGTCCTCGACTGATTATTCTTGGTATGTATCATGGCAAATCTGGCAACCGCGGTCGGTCAGCGTGAGGAGCGGGAAGGGGCAGGGAAGAGAGACTGACAAATCCTACTAATTATACCTTTAATGCAGCTTCATGACTGATATTATGCCATTTTTAAATCTTGTGTGTTTCAGGGTTAAATGGTAAATGGTAAATGGACTGACTTATATAGCGCCTTTATCCAAAGCGCTTTACAACAGCCTCTCATTCACCCATTCACACACCAATGGCGGCGAGCTACCATGCAAGGCCCACTCACTGGGAGCAATTTGGGGTTCAGTGTCTTGCCCAAGGACACTTCGACATGTGGCCAGCCGGGGCTCGAACCGCCGATCTGCGAACCTTGCGATCATTAGACGGCGGCTCTACCTCCTGCGCCACAGCCGCAGGTGAAACTCTGAGCGGAGGACGTTGGATGGTCAGCATGGATGGACATGTGACGTGTGAGGGCTCACAACCCACGTTCATCTCTGGGCTCGCTGTCGTCTTTGCAGCTTACTATAACTTCAACTATGAATATGAAGCGGCAGCATGCACCCTTGAGTTCATTCAAAGGTAAGAGTTTTTGATTGATTGATTGAAAACTTTATTAGAAGATTTGCAGAAGTAGGTACATGAAAGTACATATTACATACAAGGTCAACTAACAGGATAAAAACCCAAGAAAGCCACTGGCTTATTTCAATTGGGGTCCTTGATTCTCAAGAGAGAAAGACAGAGAGGCTGTGTCTTGCTCTTTGTCACATACGCGTGCATGAATGAATGAATGAATGAATGAATGAATGGTCTTTATTGTCATTGATATAGTACAGGTACCAAACAACGAAATTTGGGAGGGGGGGCTCCCCTGGTGCTAGGAAAAAAAATCTAAAAACAAGTAGGGAAAAGAGCTGGTTTACATAAATAAAGGCTATGTACACTATCCACTATACTATACTAAAACACTGTGCTGTACTCTATGCTATGCTATACCTATTCTAACATTTCCTATTCTCTGAACCTTATGTACCCTAGGGTTGTCATATTGCACATAGTGTTATTGCACATTCATTTAAAGTGTCGCAGTTTGCAGGTTTGAAATGTACACAGTTTTGTTTCAGTATTACACTTGATTTCAATCTAGTAGCTGCCATCAATTTGTCTAGATTGTCCAGGGCCTAGAACCTAGGTCTTTGCTGTGTTCAGGGCCTGGATGGCCCTGGGGTAGAAGCTGAGCTTCAGTCTGTTTGTCCTTGCGAACATGGTCCTGAACCGCCTGTTCGAGGGCAGCCGAGCAAAGTGTTCGTACCCAGGGTGGGATGGGTCTCTGGAGATCTTGGAGGCTGCATCCACACAGACACAAATTCACTCACTGAATATTGTTATCACTGCCCGCAGCAAATGCCCTCCTGTGTCTATTCAGTCGCCCTAATTAGCTAGTAAATAGTTAATTTCAACCCCCTCTCCGGCAACTTGCCAACACCGGGATCAAAAGTTGGTCCTCTGATTTGGGAACGCCATGACCACCTCTCATTAAAATGTATTATATGTATTGCTGATTGACACTTGTTTCTTTGTTTTTCAGACGATTCATTGACCTCAAAAGGATCCAAAGTCAGCCGGAAAAAGGTGATATCCGGCAAGACTGGAAGACTAGTCTAGAAGAAGCCGACCTCCGTCAATCCTCATGTCTCTTCACTTTTGCGCAAGCTCATGGACTTCTTAAGTCAGTGAGTGCATGCACAGCAGACCTTCACCAGATTTTTTTTTTTAAAGGACATATTGTATACAGGAGCCGGTGCATCCTACATGTTTGAGTAATAGAGTAATAGTAATGTTATAACAAAAAGTAATGTAATGTTATACCAAAACAATGTATAAATAATACAGAGTAAACAGTCATATTAAAAGAAGTAATGTTATAACAAAACAAAGTATAAATAATACAGAGTTAACAGTCATATTAAAATAAGTAATGTTATAACAAAATAAAGTATAAATAGAGTAAAGTCATACTAAAGAAAGAGTAATGGTAAAGTAAAAAAAAATTATGTTATAAGAAAACAAAGTATAAATAATAAAGTCATACTAAAGAAAGAGTAATGGTAAAGTAAAAACAATATGTTATAACAAAACAAAGTATAAATAATAAAGAGTAAACAGTCATATTAAAGAAAGAGTAATTGTAAAGCTTGTTAAATGTTCAAATGTTAAAACACCATGTTTGTGTATATTTTTGGTTTGCTGATCATTGAGATCAGAACTGGGGTTTTCTTCGTCTTCTGCCACTGTTGATTGCAATTTAGGCAGATTGTTGATTGTTGATTCTGCACCTGTAATTTCCTCTGGTCAGGTGGCCTATCTGCAGGATCATTGAAATGTCTGAAATGTCTGTATCCTAATTTTTTTTGCATTTGACTTAAGTTGAGACATGACATGACATGGTTTGAGTAATTGGTGTGTGTACACCACGAATATTGTTTAATAAAGTTGTATTTTATTATACAGTATTCTTGGCTCTTTTTCTTTTAAGTGTTCTTTTAAGAAATGTACTGTATGTATTGTTTACAGTAAAAGGCCTACAATACATTTGAATTACAGTAAGAACGTTAGAAATTACAGTAATCGCCAGGTAAACACACATAAAAGCAGTATGTTTTTGTATTTCTTTATTACAGTAAAAGGCTGTAAATTCTAATTACAGTAAGAGGGTCGTAAAAATTACAGTAACTGCCAGGGACCAGCTGTCAGTAATTAACTGTAATTTCAAATAAATACAGTATGGCTGTGTTGTAGTGTGTTCGGAATAGCATACTAGCATACTACTCACACTAGATAAGACGTAGATTTGAGTATATATACTATATTTTGGGAATCATTTAAGTATGATACGACTGGACACTTCTGGAATACTGAATCCCCCAAATGCATTGCGCGTCTCTTCAGTCTTGTCAAACTGCGTCATACAAACTCGTCATACAGCTGTTGTTTACATTGTCTGAGAGCGAATTTCTTCAGTCTCGTGAAACCATGGCGGACAGAGAAGCGGCGGGAGAGCATTCATCCAAATGTGAGTAACCAAACTATACGACTTGTGGTAAAAATAATATTTGAATTATTCATAATGAACGTATCTTTATTGTTGTTGAAATTGTATCTACCGCTCGACTTGCCTGCAAGCCCTACATAATGATAATCATTAGTTAAGTAGTTATCGAGTTCATAACAGCTAATAACACTGTAGCTAGCTAACGTTACTGTAGCTACAACAACCTGACCTGCCATGGTTATTAACGCCGTATTGTTTTTTCAGGGGACGGATGAAGACACGGAGAGGCTTATTCGGTGGAGGGGGGAGAATGAGCAAAAAGTTACGATAGTTATGGAGATATACTCCAGTTCTATGAGTGGAGCGGAGCCCCATAGGGGAGCTCTGCTCCTATTGGTTTACCCCGCTACCTAAAGTAGCCAATGACTGAATGTTTCGATGCCTGCGCCCGCCCTGGGGTGCTATAAAAGGGGCGTCCTTCGTTCCCTCATTCTCCCAAACATACAATACAGCCGGGTTTGAACAAGTCGAAGTGGGCCAGCAGCCCTATGGGGCTCCGCTCCACTCATAGAACTGGAGTATATCTCCATAACTATCGTTCTATATCGTGGAGCTCCGCCCCATAGGGGAGCTCTGCTCCTATTGGTTTAGGCGGAGCGAGCGAGGCCAAATGTACCCCCACTGAGACTATTAGTCAGAAAACAAATCTCAGCGGCACCCGGAGCTGACCACTGATGTTGGTTCAAGACAACCTTAAAAAGTTGGCCCAACCCACACCGAGTCTGCTCCACTGATCTAGCCCTTACGTGAGCACGTAGGGTTGTTGATCTAACGGAACATGTCCTGGAGGAGGGTCCCCTCCCCAGGCACATCCGTATTCATCCTGACAGCACTTGAATAGAATCCCCATGACCAGGGTAATCCAAGTGCCTTCCCCACTACATCAGTCATCAGCAAAACTGAGGACAGAATGAGAAAAGGATGAGGAAGAAATATCTTTCAAGTAATACCATACAAAAGGTGATGGCGACGACCAAGACGCCGCCTCACATATCTCCTCCACTCCCACTCCCCTGAGAATGGCCACTGATGTGGCCATGCCCCTGGTGGAATGAGGCCGAATGCCAGTCGGCACGGGCTGCCCCTTCGATTCGTATGCGAGGCTGATCGCCTCGCAAATCCAATGGGACAGCCTCTGCTTCGAGAGTGGTGCCCCGGCTTTCTGTCCGCCGTAGCAGATCAGAAGCTGGGGAGAAGATCTCAGTCCTGCTGTGCGCTTCACATATTGTGCCAACGCGCGCACCGGACATAGACAATGTAAACGCCTCTCCCTCTCTCCGTCGTGAGGAGGAGGAAAAAAGGCGCTCAGTGCACAGCTCTGAACCCTAAACCCACGATTAACCTTAGGGATAAAAGCCGGGTTAGGGCGTAATACAGCTTTTGTTTCGTCACCAGATATGATCAAACAATCTGCCCGTGTCGAGAGAGCGCATAAATCACTCACTCGCTTAGCCGTAGTCAAGGCGAGGAGTAGACTCGTCTTGAGAGACAATAAACGCAACGACACAGTGTCAATGGGTTCGAATGGGGGCACGCACAGAGCCTCTAGCACAATCGACAGGTCCCATTTTGGCATTAGTGTCCTATGAGGGCGTCTAAGCCTACACACTCTAGTCAAAAAACGCTTAACCAGCGAATGACTGAACAGTGTCGTTGTCGCAAAACCCTCATGGCAAGCTGAGATGGCAGCCGCGTAAACTTTAATAGTTCCCGCCGCCAATCCCTTGTCAAACAGCGACTGTAAGAAGCACAAGAACGTTTCGACCCGACAGCAGACTGGGTCAACGTCCTGTCCCTCACACCACTGTGTAAACACTCGCCAGCGCGCCGCATATCCCTTTGCAGTGGATTGCGCGTGCGCACTCTGAATGGTCTGAATGACCGCGTCTGTCAGACCCCTGCGTTCTAACAAGTCCCTCTCAGTAACCAGGCCATGAGGGGGCCCCCCATCATAGGTGGCCCCCTCACCAAGCCTCTGGCTTGAGAGAGTGCATCTTGTCGATGAGGTATGGGCCATGGGCCCTCTACCAACATCTCCATCAGTTCCGGAAACCACGGAGCTCCGGGGCGGTCTGGGGCTACAAGAATTAACTCTAGCCTCTCTGACCTCACTCGTGCCAACAGTGGGAGGATAGATATCAGGGGTGGGAACGCGTATAACAGGACCCTCGGCCATGGGTGGTGTGCGAATGCATCGACTCCCAATGGCGGGTTGTCCTGTTCGCGCAGGGAGAACCAAAGGCGACACTGCGCATTCGTCCGTGACGCAAACAGATCCACTTCTGCTTGCCCGAACCGTGCCCAAATCAGAGACACAATGGAGGGTGCTAACCTCCCAGCCAGAGGAATCTGATCCTGGATAGCAAAAAAAAGGGTATTTTAAGACAGTCACTTTTAAGTAAATATATTCTCTTACCTGCATAACTCAATTTAAACACATTGCCAAAATGTTACCAGATAACACTAAATACTATTACTGACCTATATTTACAACATGTTTTTTTTCCTCGAGTTTTGAAACAAGCAAAAACATTACATTTGGATTAAGGTCAGATTAGACGACCAAATCCAAATGATCAACCTTTCAGTTTGGAAATATCAAATTCTCTGATTTAATCCAATTGCCAAAACAGATACGCTTTTAAATACTGGGCCCAGTTGATTAGCAGGTTAGTGTAAGGCTAGACCAAAACCCTGTGGCTCTCCAGGAGTTTGTATTACTTACACCAGTGGGGGCCAATACTAAGCATTTGATTTCAACATTTCACAGGGTATATACAGGAATCTTGAGGTTAATTTCAATACCTTTCTACGACTTTTTAAAGACCTTGTCAATATTTTTCCAGACCTCACCGCCACTTCGAACTGTAACCGTTTACATCAGTGACACCTTTAACTTTAGTTTTAGTTTGCAATAGACTAGACCACTATCATACAACAGAATTTCCGTTTTCATCTTTGTTTTTCAGATTTTATCCCTTTTTCACCCAATTTGGTATCCAATTGAACCCAACCTAGCATCCAATTATCCCCTGCCTATTGCGTAGGATCCGCCGCACGACCCCGTGGCCGGCAGCCCCAGAGGAGGCCGCCAGGCAGACTAGCTGACTGGCTCCTCGAGCCCAGCACCGTTATTCCAGCACCCCGGGGGCGCTTTTCATCCTTGTTTTTTAATAAAACTAATAAATTCACGAACTTTTACTAAAAGTTTTTAGGACTCAAACTCTTTGGACAGAGACTAATTCAGAAAAATACCTACAAAATTCAAGACCTCATAAAATCGTGGACTTTTTAATACTTAAGGGTCTTGATTTTCTCAAAATTGATTTATCAACTTTTAATACTTTTCAAGACACCGCTGATACCCTGTTTGAACATTTCAACTCAACCTTCTGGTTTTAGGATGGCCTGGCATCAAAATGGAAGAAATCTCCTGCACACAGCGCTAGCAGAGTACAGAATGTGACGTTTGAATCTTCAAAGCTAGAGTTCTAGCTCGCCTATATAACCTAGTCTGAATATTGTAGAGCAGTTTTCAAAAAAGTAACACTTAAGTTCTCTACCTTCCTCCTCAAAGTGTGCACTCAGTCACTCAGCTAGTCACAACACCTAATCCTTCCATGGACCAGGGACACAATCTGGTCAGGGGCAGGAAAAAGGGTGAGAACTTATGTTTTACATTTAAACCGCTAAACACAGCATTCTGGTTCACCGAGAGGAACATGAGAAAAGTGATTCCCTATTATACCGAAATAAGAATGAGATCCATCCCAGTTCCGCTCTGAGGCTCCTGACAGACAGAAGAACGTGTGCTGTTGACTGGGCTAGACTGACATGCTGTGTGTGTGTGTGTGTGTCGTGTCGTGTCGGTGTTTGTGTGTGTGTGGAGAGGAGAGGAGAGTCTAGGCTGTGGTCTCTAGCCTAGCAGGGAGAGAGAGAGAGGGAGAGAGGGAGGGATGGATGGAGAGAGAGAGAGGGAGGGAGGGAGGGATGGAGAGAGGGAGGGCTGGAGGTGATTTACACCAGTCTCTCTCTTCACGGGGGGAAGGAGGGAGGGAGGGAGGGTGCAGAGGACCACACAGCAGTAGAGAGCTGCAGTACCGTGGTAGGCCAGTGAAGGGGGACAGAGAGCTTCTGTGGGGTTTCTGTACAAGCAGGACTAGACCAGTTTATACAGCTGTGTGTGTGTGTGTGTGCATGTGCCTCTGCATGTGCGTGTGTGTGTGTGTGTCAGAAATGTACACAGCGTACATCAAGTATGAGCAAAAATATATATATACTGTATCCAACATTGACCCAAAATTAAGAGCAATGAGACATGAGCAGATTACACTTTCAGGGCATACTGTGATTCATGCTACAATGTAAGGAAAGAGGGCCGGGGGGGTCAATGGAGCTGATGGACATATAGCTTTGATACTTTCATTAAATGTTCAGCTGATGGTTACACAGGGTATATACAGTAATCTTGAGGTTAATTTCAATACCTTTCTAAGACTGTCAATATTTTTCCAGACCTCAGTCACTTCGAGCTGTAACCGTTTACATCATTGACACCATTAACTTAAGTTTTAGTTTGCAATAGACTAGACCACTATCATACAACAGAACTAAAACTTTAACAAAAAACGTTTTTAGGACTCAAACTCTTTGGACAGTCTAATTCAGAAAAATACCTACAAAATTCAAGACCTCATAAAATCGTGATAAGACCTTTCAATACTTAAGGGTCTTGATTTATCAACTTTTAATACTTTTCAATACCCTGTTACAAGTCTCAGTTCAGCACCTTAAAATTCTTACAAAGGATCTACATAAAATCACTGGGGGACTCATTTTGGATGGAAAATTCCATCAAAAGGTAACTAGTTTGCATCCCTCATATATGCAAAGCAACCATATGACTAGTTTCACAATAAATAAATAAAACACAAATCAAGACAACTTTTCTTTTCCAAGTTTATTTTTAAAAAAAGCAGAGAACAAAAAAAAAACATAACAAAACGTTTCCGGTCCGACCCAACTGCACATCCTACACAGGTGATAAACAATCTCAGAAGCCAACCCTGCCGCCTTGGGGCTCTGCTGCCATGTCGGTTCACCCACATTCAGTTCAGGTTTAAGTGCTGCACTTTGCTCACACGGGCGCATGGGCAGAGAACCCAGCAGAAGCGTAGGGCCCACACAACTCTGAATAACGGATCCAGTAGGCGAGAACGGGGCCGTGGGGATCTCATTTACACTAGGTCCTAGGGACCGTTGGACGCTTCAAAGTGGTCCCGACAAACCTTCACTCTCCAGGTCCAGCTCTAAAGAACACTGGGCTAAATTCCCCTTTAAATCAAGAGAACTAATACGTTGTTCTACTTTCATTTTGGGGGGGGGGGGGTTAGGTATAGCTATAATGAATTCTGACTGCGACAAGAAACTGGCCAATAGCGATCAATGAGAATTACAGAATCATGGTGACATTACACTACCCTGGACAAGCTCAAACCGTTTCAGCCTCATGTGAGGCATGCTATATCGTTGGATGCCCCACTGCCTTGCTAATCAGATGAGAATTCTTGGGGCAGTTTGATTTGTTTAAATCCAGCAGGATTTTCATAGCGGTCAGATTTCATTGTAGCTATAACTCTGCTTTTTAAGATCCAGAACTGCTCATACAGAACTCAAAAATACACCAATGGCTGACTTGCATCCCTTCCAACAGACAATCTGGCTGGTTGGGGGGAGGGGGGCAAAACCATCATAGGAGGCGCTTCTTATGAAAAGACAAATAAAGAGGGGGTGGAGAAAGGTTGTGCCATGTCAACAGGATCCATGACTGTACAACAGAGGCCAAAGTGACTGAACAATACACTATGTATAGGTGAGTGACAGGGGGTGAGTGTGTGTAGGTGTATATGGAGTTTAAGCATAGTCTAAGGTCACAAGAGACATCAGCACATGTAAAAACAAACATTTGATTGACTATTGCACAATGAATTGCATTGTTGTTCCACTTTGGCCCCTTAAGCTCGAAAACCTTTTGTTTTTTAAAAACCTCACCTGAACAACAAGCATTACACAAAAGCAAGACAATCTTTTTAAAACATTGCTTAGGAGAACTCGAACATGTTGAGAATGAAAATAGCCGTACACACGCACACCAACCCCTTGCACTCCCTTCAGCGCTCAGTCACTAACACAGAAAAGAGAAGGGGGTGTGCATCTAGCGCATTCGGTACTCTGAGCTCTTGGACACCTCACAGAGCGTACCCTTGAAGTCGATGTCAACTGTGAAATCCAGGTCTCTCTACAAGTGGGGGGGGGGGGGAAAGCACAGGAGCAGGTTAGAGGTGACCCAACATCAAGCATAGAATCAAGAGCATTCAGACACACCGGAAGACTTTCAATGACTTGAAAATATGGCGAAAAAGAGACACGGTAAGACCATTAGACAGGAAAGTCATGCAGACAAGAGGATTATGGAACAGGTTTGGGAACAGCAGGCAGACGTGGTAGGTCTTACGTTGTTCTTAACGTTGGGCTTCATATTGATGGTGCCGAAAATCTCCTCTCCCGTCTTCACAGTCAAGTAGTCGTCCAGGTAAAACACTGTCTGTTTCCAGTGGGTGTAGGGAGACTCAGGACCTGGGGGGGGGAGAAAAACGTTAAGCACTCGGGACGCCAGTGTGAAGATTCAGGGCCTGTACTGATATTCATAAGTCAACCAGCCGAGATGACATTTTGTTACACATTTAGTATTTGTACTCCTCATTGAACACAAACCGATACACCTACGAAGTGTGGAACCTTCACTTGTCAAACAAAGCCGAACTGTGTCAGGTTGTACAAAACTAATGGGCTAATAGAAGCGTTTTGGATTGTGTGTTTGGACCAGTGTTTCATTAGTTATATTTTTTCAGTCACAAAAAACACACATTATGTTGCCAATCCGTTATTTCCAATTACAGGGCTTAAAGTGGGAAAAAATCCTGTGTCTGAAACTTTTTCTTGGGGAGGGGGGTCACAGTTTGAGATATTGGGAGAGCAGGTACAGAAGACAGCTTCTTGTCTCAATGTTTAAATGCATTAATACTATTTTATACTCAATACAAAATAATATATTTAGATGTCTTTAAAAGGCCAAACTGATTGAATCACTTATTAAGCCACTATCACTATAACAATACAGAATAAAATATATACATGTCTTTAAAAGAACAAACTGATTACTTATTAAGCCACTATCACTTATATTCTCCTTCTTGGCACCACGTCCCATAAGGCTTCCCGTCACTACTCAGGGTTTTTCCTGGCTCAAAATGAGGCGGAGGTGGTACCAGTGGTGTTTGGGGGTCCTTAAACGAGCATCAAACACTTAATTTCTTGCATTCTGGTGAATTGATATGCACCAATTTGTGCCCTTTCTCCATCAATTTATGGTGGAAATGTCATTATATATGTAAAGGAAAAAACAATATTCAGGCACCAGATGACCATTCAAAATATAATGTAATATAATGCAATATAAGGCTCTGGCATTCTGTACTTTCAAATATGTATTCTCCTTGAGCAGTCAACATCAACTATCAGCTGTTTCTCTAGCAAACACGAAAGCTAACTTATTTGTGAAACAGCGCCCCCGCCACCACGTCGGCGCAATGCCGCAATTGCAGTTAGAAATGACAGAAATCCACCGAGTGCAACGCTTGTAGAAAATACAACCGTCAGAGTTTTGTCGAGAGCTGGAGGCGGCTAGACATATGACGGAGGCGGCCGCCTCATAGTTCTCTATGCAGGAAAAACCCTGCTACTCTCTATCCATGCCCAGTGCCATTTATTCCTTACTCCTCGTTCTAGTATAGCTGTGTCTTCGCCAGGTTTAAGAAACTTGGCTTCCATTTTAATAGACTCTTACTAAAGTTAGCGAGATAGCGGGCTGCTAAAAGCGAACGTCTCTACAAGCTAACATTACACTCATTCAACTTCTTAAGGATCGCCCCACTACTCTGCCTCCGATTGGCTAGAAGTCGTTGGTTGGCTTGAGCAATGTGATACCATTGGTAGGCGGAACTGTCTCTTTGCTGAAGATGACTCTTTAAATTACGATGTAAACAAATAGCATGTGATTTTTTATTTATTTTTTTCGCAAAATTCCCCCGCGCCGGAAATCCAGCACCGTGCCGGAGAACTTTAAGCCCTGCAATTATGGAATATTCCAGGCAGCCCTGAGACAAACTTTAGCAAAGTGGTACATTGGCATCTCCTCACAGGGGTCAAACTCAGGCTAATGTTGCAGCCCCATCTGTTATGAAACACTTGTGGATTTGGAAATGCCTTGTTCTAAATTTGAATTATTTTTTTTATTTTTATAGCACACTCTGAAAAAAACAGAGTCAGCAACAAACTAGCACAGCCTAGGAAAGGACTAACTCACTAGTAGCGAAGCCTAGCCTAGGAGAGGACTAACTCACTTGTAGAGAAGCCTAGAAGAGAACTAACTCTAGTAGAGAAGCCTAGCCTAGGAGAGGACTAACTCACTTGTAGAGAAGCCTAGAAGAGAACTAACTCTAGTAGAGAAGCCTAGCCTAGGAGAGGACTAACTCACTTGTAGAGAAGCCAGTCCTCTTGTGGCAGCGGGTGAACTCGATGTTGAAGTAGGTGACGAGGGCGTGGATGTAGTCGTTCCTCTTCACCTGCAGGCAGAACGGCGAGGAGAAGGACAGGTCCTCCAGCTTCACTGTGTAGATGTCCACCTCCTACAGAACGCCCGGGACAGAGGAGGACAACTTTGAGTTTGAGGACTCCCTTGTTGATGTTATCGGTGGTGGGGGAAATCAATCGGGTGGTCAGGAGCACTAGATCCGTCGTGCGGGACACAACAGGTAGAATCTAGCGGCGTGAAGTAGAGGACTCACCTTGATTAGACACGCGCTGCTGACCAGCTGTTTGGGGTCAACAACATCCACCAAGGGCTCCTTGATGGCCACCTCCTTGATGCAGGACATATCAAAGCCATACACGTTCTCCCACCCTTAAGATAGAAACAGGAGTTTTTAGATCACCTTTTAAAAAAAAATGCCGGTCGAGAGAGGCCGCTAGCGTTGCTTTTTCGCCGTTTCTCCGCACGAAATCTAGGTGTAATTGCAGTATACAGAGTACTAGTAGATTGTCCTATAAAGACACTTAGATTTAGTCATCGAAATGAATAAGACCGCTATACTTTCTTTTATTTATGGTATTTTTATTATTACTACTCAATCTTTTCAGTTTGTAAAGCGTCTTTGAGTATCTAGAAAAGCACTATACAAGTCTAATGTATTATTATTATAGAGGGGGATTTAAAAAAGCACCACGGGGGGGTTCTCTTTAGGTTTTTGAAGTCCCTGGCAAGTGTACACACTCCTGGACCAAAAAAACAACCCAAAAGGGGCAGGGATACTCACAGTGGATTTTGTAATCCTTGTACTGCCTGTCCTCAATGGCCGTGACATACAGGGTAGCCCTGTCAGGGAAAATCAGGCCGTCTGGTTTCTGAGGACAGCAAAGGACAGGCTGAGTTAATACACTTAGGAATAACAGACCGCAGGCTATTCAGAGACTTGATGTTTAGTATGCGCGGTGTGGAATCATCAGTCACAATGCAGAGCCAGAATTGAGTCTGAAGAAGGCCAGTCCAAAAGACCCACGGCCGAGTCAGCTTACTTAGTCAAGAGTGTGAAAAAAGAGTGAAAAAAGTGTCAGCCAAGCCAACATTGCGCCTGGCGTCGGCGATTAGCATTGACCCCGTGACAAACCAGCCACTGGTGGACTGCATGCAAAACTCAGGTGCGTCCCTGAATGTACGAGCGGGTCGGACACGGTCTGACGTACCAGCCACTTGTCTCTGGCGTAGATGACTGTGTTGAGCATGGACTCGTAGAAGAGGCAGTAGCCCATCCACTCTGAGATGATGATGTCTACTCCCTCCACCGGGAGGTCCACCTCCTCCACCTTCCCTTTGATGATGGTCACAACTACAGGGGAAAAACAAAGGAATCGTTTTTTAAAACACTTTTACACAAACATGCTAATTTAGAATAGTGGAATAGTGCAATGTTCTATAACCGTGCAATATGTTTACATTCTTGTGATAGGGGTTATACTGTATACAAGTCTACTAGTCCATATGTATATGTTCATAAAAGTATACAGCTACATGCTAACTTTATATACCCCCTGCAAATAGGCCATATGGTGTATAGAAGTTCACATAAGAGTAAATTCTCAGATATCTACCGATCACTTATCCCCCCCTATTTATGTCTCATTCTTGTTTTTTATTATCTTAGGACTATTTGTTTGTTAGCACCTAGGGTTTGCACTTAAATTTCGTTGTACCTGGTACAATGACAATAAAGATCATTCATTCACTCCATCCATGGGTCAACAACTACAAATGACTGTCCGAATCAGATTAACTCTACAAAGTATAGTAAACGGGTCTTGAAATTGAATAATGTCACCACATAATACTACACCATGCAAGTTCAACAGTTGGCCGTCGGGGCCATGAATGTATTTGGAGTGACCATTTTCTCCGTCGTGCATCTATAAAACTATTGTCTTCTGACATTGTCAGAGCATCATAGGTGGGCTCTTCTCTGCTTGAAAAGCAGGGATGGTAGAGCATTGACTCACTGTGGTCCAGCTTGTTGGCTTTGACGATCTTCACTGCATAGTCAGAGATGCTGCTGCATTCAATCTGGAAACACAACCACAGGGGTCAAGGAAATGGTCCATGGACAGCCTCAACCAATGGTAAAGACTTCTTTGAGCTAATCAGAGCCATAGCAGCAGTGCGTTTAAAAAAATAAAAAAATTCAACCATAATGATGAATGAAGGGGGAGTAGTAACAGTGTCTGGGGGTTGTTGCAATTCTCTACCCCCTTGTACACTCCCCTCATGGGTTTAAAGGGAAGGGACTACTGTGAGGAATATGGTGTAAATGTTGGCCATACTTGCACCAACCTAGTGATTTTTAAAAGCATGGAGAAAGTGCACACTTCTGGGTGACAGTTTTGACAGAATTGGAACACAGTATTAAAACAAGTGTACGAGGTTCTGCGCACACATCACAAGAAACATGTTCAACAGTCAGCCTCCAGTGTGTTTAAAAATAAAATAAAAAACTTACGCCTATGACCTTCTTGGCTCCGGCTTTAGCCGCGAACATGCAGAGGATCCCGGTCCCACTGCCTACATCCAACACCACCTTGTCCTTGAACAAATGCTTGTTGTGGAACATGGAGTTCCGGTAGGTCAGAGTGCGCACCTCGTCTTTCAACATCTCCTACAGAGCGCAGTGGACGGAAGACAGGAGGGAACTGGTTTAGGGAACACCGACTGACGTGGAAGTCGTAATGTTGACTCAAATGTATTGCCGCCAAATTACTTGGGACTCAATTGACTATTGACTCAACATCTGTGACCTGGTGACGCTCCAGTTAAGAGTGGACCTACCTCGTGGATGCCGAAGTGGGCGTAGGAGTCAAAGTAGTAGTCTTTTGAAGTCATGTCTTCAGCTGCTGGCTTGACGGAGCTCTCCCCCTGAGAAATCTCACAAAGAGAGACTTAAGTCACAACCACAGCAGTCACCGGTAACAAAGGAGAGCTGGCCCACCAACTAATATGATATTAGGTGACGGCACCGTTACAGTAAACTTGAAATGTACTATACCGGCAAAAGGTGTGATGGGGAGTCTAAACACACCAGCTATTAAGATGATGTAGCATGACTACGACTTTTTTTTCCTGGCACAAAGGACGAGCACATGGTTACATGGGGATGATGCCTATAAGGCCCTCGCTGATTTGCTTTGAAACTCGAGGAGCAATATAACTACAACACACACGTGTGTCGGCCACTTCAACTTATTATAGACGCAGTCGAGCAGAGCCGAACATGCGTTACGAACTACTAAAGAAGTCTGGACACATGATTTGCAATGGATCGGGTAGGTAGCGGCATATTGACTCGATAATCTACCAAACTATCAAGTTCACCAACAAAACAGACGAAAT
The DNA here is from genome assembly GCF_963989245.1 of Nansenia antarctica. Taxonomy (NCBI): domain Eukaryota; kingdom Metazoa; phylum Chordata; class Actinopteri; order Argentiniformes; family Microstomatidae; genus Nansenia; species Nansenia antarctica. Next base: position 45,665,671 of record NC_137675.1, read on the forward strand.
CTGAGGGGCGTTTACGAGTTAACCAGGTCGCGTCCTAACGTCCTTAAAACTGGCTCAGCGAAAACGTGACTTTAATGTGTTTAAATGTGCCATTTTCAAATGCTAGTGAGCTAGCCTAGCCATAGCTAGCCCCATGCGGTGTCTCCTCGCTAGCGGTGAACTAGCAGTGGAAAAAACACCTTTCGGGGCCTTAACATGAGGTCTAAAGCAGAAATGTACTCGCTAGCTATGCTTAGATCACGTATTACGACAATAATATAAACACGTGTACGAAAAATATGTGTTGTAATTCACCAAAAATCACCAGTTCATGACAATTACCACAGAACTGGTTTGGCTCCAACACGTGAGGCCAGATGAATGAGCTGCAGTGTGGAGGCTAAGATGGACGCTGCGATCCAGCTAACAGAGAGCATCTCTGACCGGTTACCTCTGGGTTACCAGCCACGATACGTGAAGCATCTCTTTTATCAGATTAGCGAAAACCCTATACTCGATGACAATGGTTTGGAAAAAAGGAGCTAATTATGTCCTATTTTCATCAAGACGCGTCTTACCTCCATGGTCTCCGTCTTCATGGTGTCCGTCGTCTCCGTCTTCATGGTGTCCGCCATCTCAGTTGTGTGTGCGCATGTGAGAGGACGCACATTGGCTTTAAACACGCACACCGGCTCACGGCCCGCCCCTTCACTCGACTCCTCCCGAAAGGCGGGCCCGTGTTGATATGACGACTCTTCATTGGTTTATTATGTTCTCCTCGACTTCTGGTTGGTTCAACTGCTGCAGCTTCGTTCACATGATTGGATTAGGAGGTTTTTGCACAATCTGTGTGGAGCGGTTTTCTCAACAGGCCGTGAGACTGTTGAGTCCCGCACAGTGACACTCTCCGTTGACATTGCTCTCTGCACTCTAAACTGTACCTATCTGTAACTATCACCAAGGGTGATAGAGCATTCCAAACCGTGGCTCCCAGGCATTGAAATGCTCTGCCCTTGGATCTTAGATCTGCTGGCTCGGTTGGGGTAAAAAAAAAAAAAGAAAGCTAAAGACTGTGTTGTATAGACAGGCTTTTGGATATCCCCAGGGGCTTGTCTTTCTGTGTCCTGTTGATGCTGTTGTACACCTGGGGGGTGTTCCATCAACGTCGCTAAAGGAAAATCTAGGCTTATTTCGTTAAGTCTCGCGAGACTCTTAAAAAGACCCAGGCATATCTTGATATATCTCGCGAGACTTGTCAAAATAAGCCTAGATTTTTCTTTAGCGACGTTGATGGAATACCCCCCTGCTGTCTGTTACTTGTTTTTATTTTCACTTGTTTTGCCTGTTTTAACCTGCTGTGGTTTTCACTCTTGTATTATGTTTTATTATGTTTTTTCCTTGTTATGTAAAGCACTTTGTGACCCTTGGTCTGGGAAGGGTGCTCTATAAATACATGTTACTTACTTACTTACCTGTCCTGCTGCTATAACAATCCTGTATATTTTATTGTGTTATTTTTACTGTCTTATTATTGTTACTGTTACTGTTATTTGACCTATTATCCTTGTTACATTATATTGTTGATGATTGATGTTGTAGAGCTGTCTTTTTGTTGCATTGTATACACGTATTCAATGTAATGACAAATAAAGACTTGACTTGACAGAATTAGCCACAGCCTCCATACTGGCAAGCACATAATGTGTCACACAGGCCCTGTCCCAAGCTACCTTTGCACAAGATTTTCATCCAGAACAGCAAGAAATATAAACACCTTAACCCTAGTGTCAACATAAGAAAAAGGGCTTGCAGTGAATCAAAAGAGGGGCGGGGGGGATGCTCAAAACTGACCCAAGCTCCCCCCAGTGGTCCTAGATTACTTCAACAGAGAGATGTTCATATCAAACAAACACATATATGAAGACATCCTAATTAGGGTTAGGGGGGGCTCTTGATCTTCCCTAGAGACATCCCCTCCCTTCCTTTAATGGGACACTACTGACCTACAGGCTGGCGAAGAGAGACGGCGAAACCACCAGTATATACAGTCCTGTCAAATGAAAGTCTCATCAAAACTACACAAGTACACAGGATCACAAGGGAAGCCACACAGCAACCCCAACCTTCATCAGAATCCACTTCACCAACCCCGATGAAGCAGCCGACCTGTTCTAGGAAGGATTCTTTATGAACCGCTTTCACTACTAGGTTTGAAAAGACACAGCGCCATCCACAATCAAGCAATGATTAATGCTCTAAAAACAGTGGAGCTGGTGGTGGACTTCCGAAGGAAAGCAGCCCTGCCCCCTCCCATCACGCTGGGAGGTACCGCGGTGGCCTCCGTGGAGTCATGCCGCTTTCTAGGCATGACCATCTCCCGGGACCTAAAGTGGGAGCAGAACACCGAGGCCCTCACAAAGAAGGCCCAGAAGAGGATGTTCTTCCTCCGGCAGCTGAGGAAACTCAGGCTGCCGAGGTCCATGATGGTCCAGTTCTACACGGCCATCATAGAGTCCATCCTCACCCACTCCATCATCACCTGGTTCCCTGCTGCAACGACCAAGGACAAGGCCAAGTTGCAGCGGGTGCTACGTTCAGCAGAGAGGGTGATCGGCTGCCCCTTGCCCTCCCTCAACTCCCTGCATGACACCAGGGCTCTGAGGAGGGCAAGGAAGATCATGGCAGACCCCTTCCACCCCGGCCACGGCCTCCTCACCCTGCTTCCCTCTGGAAGAAGGTTGCGGCTGCCTAAGGCACTGAAGGCCCGCCACAGGCTCAGCTTCTACCCCTCAGCCGCCAGGCTGCTAAATGACTCTGGCTTCCCCCCCCCCCCCCCCCGCCCCCAAGTCTGCCCAGGACTGAACTGGACTCACTGTAAAAAAAAAACTCTGCACTGCACTTTACTTTATACCGCACTATCCAATGCACTGTTGTCTGTCCTGTGTTGTTGTTGTGTTGTCCTGTTTTTTGACATGTGAAAAAAGTATAAACGCACTTGCTGTGGTGACGAAGCAAATTCCTATATGTGTAATGCATAGTGGCAATAAACGTTATCTCAATCTCAATCTCAATCAATCTCTCAATGCAACCACCATCTCCACAAACTGCACTAAACCGGTCAAATGCCCCACCATACAGTTAAACCAAAGGCCAAAACAACCCCTCCCCCAGCGACACACAGAAGACCACCAAGACTCTCTTGCTCCCAGCCCCCTAGAGGCAATAAAAATAACTTCACTCACCTGGAAAAGGACCAACAGGAAATTAGCCCAGATGAGGTCATGTTTAAGCATAGAGAGAGTGAAGAGACATACCATATTTTTTACATGTTTACCTCTATCCTAACTTTGATCACATCTTAATCAAAGAGGATACTTTTTAAAACCCTTTGCAGAGTCAGTGGTATATTCTTTATAGAATACTCTCAACTGTCTCCAGGTAGAGACTTAGAAGTGTGTCGCATCTTTTGTATTGTAATTCACTGTTTGCAATCAATGAGTTGCGCTAGTGAAGTCACAAGTTTGCGGGATACTTTTCACAGATCAACCGACTATTCATATCGATAATTACGGTGAAATCACTCAGGGAAATACAGTTCTGATTGTTATAATAATGCTAAATATTTGCCCTAGTCTACTAATTAATTTGGCCTGCATGGCCTTAGTTGACCTTTTGTTGAAAAGGAGTTCTCTTAAGCACTCTAAAGGGCACACTTGCACACTTGAGGGCTACCAAAGCATAAGCTAGGGTTTTGGTTCAGATAGGTTCCTTTCAAATTGCCCTTTCCAGCACTGTTTCAGCATGGTGACGCTCGGGTCAGCCCTGTCGCGTGAATTAGGGTCAAAGGTCATGTTTCTTTTGTCTGAAAATTGGTGCTCAGTTACTCAGTTACGTTTATTTCACTTCAGCCTATTACCTTCTCTGGAGCTGACCCGAGCTGTGCTGTGATGTCCTGGTCCTGTGATGTCCTGGTCCTCATTCAGTACAGCTTGGTATTGAACAGCCTTTATCAAGTCAAATGCATTACCAGTAGCGGCGCCAGGAATTGGAATATTGGGTAGGCCTGACAAATTTGTGAATTCATGAATAGCCTAAATATGATTTTACTATGGTTGATATCATTTATTTGCGATATAAATATGATTTGTAGGTCTGCCTGTTTCAGACATAGATTAGGCTAATGGCCTACTATTAACATGGTAAACTTTGTCAAAGATTTAACTCCCCCGCACCGACTGTATACCCACCTCAAATGAAGAGTTACCAAAGGTTTTGTTCATGTCCCTGAGTAATCTGCACATATGCAAGTCTGTAATTTAACCCAGTAGTCATTCTGTTATTTCAAATCCAGTGTAAATAAGATTCTTAGATTCTTAAATCCAGTGTATACAACAGTCTTAGATTCTTAAAAAACAAAATGTAGAACTCTGGATTGAAAATGAACATAGTATTACATTATCTGTCAAGTATTACATTATCAGTAAAAAAAAAAAAAAAAAAAGACCCACCTGAAAGTGTAATAAATTCCCAATAATGTAATAAGGTATTACATTATCAGTAGAAAAATGTATTACAATATCAGTCAGGTTATTTTATTACATTATTGATCAATTATTACATTATTGGGTTTTATTACATTTTCAATGCAGTTAAGTGGACATTTTATTACATTATCAGGAAATTATTACATTATAGGGTGCTACAGGGAGACCTAGCTGTGCAGCTAATGTAGCTGGCTAATGTAGCTGGCTCTCTCCCAGACCAGCTGAATAAGCTTCTATATATAAGTCCACTTCGAGAACACCAACTCCAACCTACCGTCAGCCAGCGCTCCGTCCTTCACCGAAGCAGACGTGTGCAAGGTGATAAGGCGCATTATCAACAAGCGCAACGCGTCTGGGTTAGACGGCATCACAGGCTGGGTGCTCAAACTGTGCGCATGCACCGCAGCTGGCTCAATCTCTCCCTCTCCACAAGTATAGTCCCCTCCTGCTTCAAGTCATCCATCAAAGAAAAAAGAACAATGTATCATGCCTAAATGCCCTGTTGCTCTCACCCCCCGAAGTGAGCAAATGCTTTGAGAAACTTCAAACTTAGTCACGGAACTAATTTGCAGCATGCTACCAGCCGAACTGGACCCCAACCAATTTGCCTACCGGCAAAACAGATACACAGACAACACCATCGCCATTGCTCTCCACTCCCCCCTCACCCACTTGGACAAGAGTAACTCTCGAGGATGCTGTTCGTAGACTACAGTTCAGCATTCAACACCATTGTCCCTTCTAGGCTCGACACCAAGCTCAGGGACCTAAGCCTTAACCCCGGTGTTACGTCTGTAGTTTTACGACAGTTTGGACTTTACTACAGTGCCGTGTTACGTTATGGGTTACACACAATGTTGAATAAATGGAGATAAGCTCCGACCTGAAGCTCTGAGTTCAGTCTCCGTTATTGAACATATCATTGGCGACGAGGATGGCTGATTGTTCTCTACCACCACCCTCTCCTTTCCTAGCAGTCCCGGCAGAACCACCGATTCCGTGGGGCCGCTGGATTTCCTCTTTCGAGACATATATCCTAGCCGCCGGCTTGGAGGAGATCTCCGACAAGAGGAAATGTGCGCTGCTGCGGCACTGCCTAGGAGCGGAGGGTCAGCGCGTGTTTGAAACTCTCGGCACCGCGGCGAGATACACAGACGCTGTGGAACTACTGAAGCAACACTTCGCCCCTCCACAAAGCGCTCTTCTCCGCCGCGTCATATTCAATCGAAGACACCAACGTACAGGTGAGACAGTGACACAGTATGTGGCTGATCTGCGGGGTTTGGCGAGCTTATGCAAGTTCGGGACATTACAGAACGAAATGATAAGAGACCAACTCATCTTACACACGAACTGTGACAAGATTAGGGAAAAACTGTTACTGGAAAATGATGAATTTACATTATCAGCAGCTTTGAACATAGCGGTCCAGGTTGAAACAGCCTTGGAATGTGCAGTTAGTTTTTCAGCCTCTCCCAGCTCACCGGCAGCGGGCGCGCACAGCCTACAGGTGCCCCTCCTCCAAGTGAGTGCAGCCAGCGGCGGGGAGAGCATTTTACTGGCCTCTCGGTCACGCGACCAGCCACACCAGCCGTGTGGGAATTGTGGCTCTTCTGCACACAAATCAAGAGCTCAGACATGCCCAGCCCGTGGTAAAACCTGCTCCAACTGCGGGAGACTAAACCACTTTCACAAGGTCTGCAGGTCTGCCCCAGCTAGAGCTTCCCAGTCACCTACCACAGTCATCCATAATGTCAGGTCAGGACGAGCGCCATTCAAAACATGCTCGTTGATGGTTGGTGATGTCACTCTGCCGCTCCTCCTAGACACTGGAGCCACAGTGTCCCTTGTGAACTTGACGACCTATACACAGTTTTTCGCCCATGTGCCCCTGGGGTTGCCCTCCACCACTCTGCGTGGCTATGCCAACTCTGAGATCGACATTGTGGGCTCTTTTCAGCTGCCTGTGAAGTACGGGGAGAGGACACTGCCGGCCTTCAGGTTCAATGTTGCACGCCACGGGACCAACCTGTTAGGCCTCGACCTGTTCAACGCCCTCGGTTTCACCCTGCTAGACACAGCTGGCTCAGAGATTCACACCGTTTCCATCCCCTGGCAGCAACAGTGGCCTGCGCTGTTCAGCGGTGTAGGCTGCCTCGACACTTTTGCCCACCAGCCTCTGTTAGATCCTACAGTGATGCCTGTTATACAGCCCCTCCGCCGCTCCCCCCTGGCTCTCCGCGATGACATCTCCTCTCAACTACAAAGCATGCTCGATAGCGACATCATTGAGCAGGTGAATGCATCGCCTTGGATCTCCAACCTGGTGGTGGCGAAGAAGAAGTCTGGGGGGCTGCGCATCTGCGTGGATCTGAGAGCGGTAAACAAGGCCATCATCCCTGACAAATACCCCCTGCCAACGCTAGAGGAGCTCACCGCCCAGTTCTACGGGTCCAGCGTGTTCTCTAAACTGGACCTCCGTCAGGGTTACCTCCAAGTGCCACTACACCCCGAGAGCCGCAACCTCACAGCGTTCATCACTCACAGAGGGGTTTTCCGCTACAAACGCATGGCTTTCGGTTTAAGCTCCGCCCCCAGCTGCTTCCAAAAGATCATGGCCTCCATCTTCGCTGGGATCCCAGGTGTGGCCATCTATCTTGATGACATCGTGGTTCACGGGGCCACCGTCGAGAGCCACGACGAGCGTCTCCACAGTGTGTTCAGTGCATTGGCCAAGCATCACCTCACACTCAATGGTGAGAAGTGTGTATTCGCCGCCCCAGCCATTGACTTTGTGGGGTTCCGCCTCTCAGCTGATGGTACGTACCCGCTGCACTCGAACACCGAGGCCATCCATCATGTCCCGGAGCCCACCACAGCCGCTCAGGTGGCCTCCTTCCTAGGCATGACGGTGTACTACCTCCGTTTCCTGCCACAGTACTCGGCCACAACCACACCACTGCGGAAGCTGTTGAAGCATGACGAGCCCTGGCTCTGGACGTCTGCCTGCTCAGACGCCGTATGCCTCCTGAAGGCCCAACTCACCTCGCCACCGGTCCTGGCGCATTTCGACCTGGCCAGCCCCACTCTTGTCACGTGCGACGCCTCTGCCACAGCCATTGGTGCTGTGATGTCCCAGCTGCAAGGGGGGGTGGAGAGACCGATCACCTTCGCCTCCCGTGCTCTCAGCCCCACGGAACAGAAGTACTTGGTGGGGGAGCGGGAGGCCCTAGCATGCCTCTGGGCATGTGAGCGCTGGCACATGTACCTCTATGGACGTCTATTCACACTGAGGACAGACCACCAGGCCCTCATCACCCTCCTGGCCATGTCTGGCACCGGTCACAAGCCACTCCGCCTCCACCGCTGGGCCGACCGCCTGCAGCAGTACAACTATCGGCTACAGTTCACGCCAGGACGAGACAACGTGGTAGCCGACTTGCTATCACGCTCAATCCCCAGCCCACCCACAGCCCCAACCTTGACCCCCGGACTGGACCAGGCTGAGCATGACCTCGTCCAGCTCCTCCACACACCCCTTCAGGAGACGGTGTCGCTGAAAGAGCTCCGGGATGCCTCAGCCGATGACCCCACCCTCTCTACACTCTCAACCTACATCACGCAGGGGTGGCCGGCAAGAGTACCTACGAGCTACTCACTTACTCCAGGATCAGGGAGGAGTTGTCGGTTTGGAATGACACCTGTGTCGCTCGCGGGTTCTGCACTGTGGTCCCAGGTGTCCTTCGGGCGCGTATCCTTGCTATGGCGCACGAGGGTCACCTGGGCATAGTCAGGCTCAAACAGCGCTGTCGTGATGTTGTGTGGTGGCCAGGCATCGACAGGGAACTCGAAACCCTGGTCAAGGATTGCACTGCCTGTCTCCTTAGTGGTAAGACCAGGGCTCCAGCTCCACCCCCGCCCATGCAGCCGTTGGACTGGCCATCTCAACCCTGGGAGCACCTGCAACTTGATATCTGCGGCGAGCTGCATGGGGTACCACATCACCAGCGTTTTCTCGTCGTGACCTACGACCTCCACTCTAAGTGGCCAGAGGTGACACCTGTGGGCTCGGTCACAGCAAAGGTGCTGATCGACATTCTCGACGCTCTGTTTGCACGTTGGGGTCTGCACAAGAGGATCACGACTGACAACGGTCCTCAAATAATTTCCCATGAACTGTCCTCCTATCTAGTGGGTAAAGGGATCCACCACATCTGCACAGCGTTCTACCACCCTGCTGCGAACGGGGGGGTGGAACGGCTGAACCAAACACTGAAAAATGGCATCACGGCCCACCTGGCACAAGGGTGCACGCTCACCACCAGCCTCCTCCAGACGCTGTTGCATTATCGGGCCACGCGACACGCCACTACAGGAGTCTCCCCAGCCTCCCTCATGCTGGGGCGGGAGCTCCAGCTGCCTCTCGATAGGCACCGCCCTACACTAGCTCAGCCCCCGGTCCATCCAGTTCAAGCCACAGTCACCAAACACCAGCGCTTGATGAAGGATCGTTTCGACAGGGCCAGACGTGCTAGGCCACCTGTCATTGCTGTGTCAGACTGGGTCAGGATCCGACGACCTCATCGGGACAACAAACTCCAGTCGTTTTGGTCTGACCCTGTCCAGGTCAGCAAACAGCTTGGCCCGGCCTCGTTTAGGCTCGCCGACGGCAATCGCTGGCATGCTACCCGCCTGCGTAAGGTGCAGCCTCCCCCTGGCCCAGCGTTGGGTGTGGCCTCTTCCACAGTCTTGCCAGCCGCACGGTTGGATGAAGCAGCAACCCCGGCCTACCAGGCTCAGCCCCAAGGCGTGGAGCCGCCACCAGTGGCTGTGGCTGCACCAGAGCCACGTCTGGTTCGAGCACGCAACAGGCCCGATCACTTGCGTGACTACATGACTGAGTATCACACCTAGGTTGTGTGAGGGGGGGGGGGAATGTTACGTCTGTAGTTTTACGACAGTTTGGACTTTACTACAGTGCCGTGTTACGTTATGGGTTACACACGATGTTGAATAAATGGAGATAAGCTCCGACCTGAAGCTCTGAGTTCAGTCTCCGTTATTGAACATATCACCCGGCTTATGCGACTGGATCCTGTAATTGCTGTCGGACCGACACCAGGTGCTGAGAATGGGCTCAAAGACCTCCATCCCTCTAACCCTCAATATAGGAGCCCCCAAAGGCTGCGTCCTGAGTCCCCTCATCTACTTCCTGTACACCCACGACTGTGTGGCCACACACGGCTCCAACTCAGTGATCAAATTCACTGACGACACAACAGTGATCGGCCTGATCACCGAATTCAGAATTCAGTATAATTTGCTGGAGGTTTTCCCTGCTTACGCCAATCACGCTCATGTTGTTCCCTAGCAACGAAGGAGGAGAGTGCGCCGCTGCCCCACAGCAGAAAGATTTGACAGGGAGTACAGTCTGCAGCGCAAGCACACATACAGTAGAGAAATGACTCCAAAACAGCACTATAATGATTGAGAGTCATGTTTATTATGTATTCACACCAGTTTCACCACTGTATCACTATTTTGTATTAAATATAAAATACATATGCATATTTTGTGTACAGATGTAATGAGCATCTTGCACCACAGCGCCACCTCTGGTGCGGCACTGCCCCACATGCCTTTAATGTAAAAATGCCACTGTATATCTGACTTTTCCAGCAGATACAACTTCTTTTATCACTTTATTTATTTATTTATTTTATCACATTTGATAAAAGGCACACAAAACAGTGTACTATTTCATATGCAGACTGGTTTGTGGATAACGTTCTTTTTTGTAAAAATTGTAATAAAAGCATGTAGGATTTTATTGTGATATTGTGGGAAATTATTACGGCTGCATTCGTAAATCGCTCTGAGAGCACCGGAGTGCACATTGGGTTCAACATCATAAAGGGACCAAGTAATTTGATTGGACAAAGCGGCATTCCGCAGCTGCAGCTGCTCCAAGAAACGTTAAATCATGTGTCCCTAAGCTTTTTTGGTCAGCTATTTGTTTATCACCACCATTATTTAAACAACCCTTTTGATGTAATCAGCTGACAATTTAAAACATGTAGATGATTCTGTGCCGTTTTTGGTACACAGCTTCCTTTATCAGTATTTATCGACAGCATAGTCTACTGTATCAAAGATTACAAAGATTGATAATCATATCCCACATATCCCTCCCTGACTGGCTGCCACTGTAGCCTTTGTGGTACGAAAGGTTGAAGACAGCTGATGACTATTGGCCAGAGGTGGAAAGTAACAAATGACTACATTTACTCAAACTACACATTTTCAGGTTTTGTATTTATTTTTTATTTTTAAAATAATAATAATAATAATAATAATAATAACTTCAATTTACTGTATATAGTGCCTTTCACAGACCCAAGGTCGCTTTACAAGGGAATGAGACAAACAGAACAGAGTCAGAGAGACAAACACACAAAACAAGAAACAGTGAAACAGCTACTAAAGGTTGAATGCAATGGTGAAAAGGTGGGTTTTAAGGGCAGTTTTGAATATATCCAGGGTTGGATGTCTGACAGAGATGGCCGGAGACTGGAGATGTTCTTGAGATGGAAGAAGGCGGATTTAGTGATGGATTTGATATGTGATTGGAATGAGGGAGTGGAATCCAGAATGACACCCAGGTTGCGGACTTCAGGGAATGCGGAGATGGAGGAGCCATCCATCCACCTGTAGGACGAGATCTCCAACCTTCTCGAGCAGTGCCGGGGGTGCCACAACCATGAGCTCTGTTTTCTTGCCGTTGAGTTTGAGTAGGTTAGTAGTCATCCAGATTTCTCTAAGGCAGTTGATGAGTGACTGGGGGGGAGTGGTGTGGATGGTGAGGTGCTGAGATACAGCTGAGTATCATCAGCGTAACAGTGAAAGTTGAGTCCATGGTGGCGGATGATCGGACCAAGTGGGAGCATATAGATAGTGAAGAGGAGTGGACCGAGCACAGAGCCCTGAAGAACACCATGTGTTGTGTCCTGTTTATACCGCCAGTGGGCGCTAGTATGCTAGTGATGTATGCAGTTACTGATGTGAGGAAGAAGTTGAATAAACGTGCGAGGTGAACAGCAGCTGCGCTTCTCCCGGTCTCCTTTTTCCTAACTACCTTCTTCACTACAGAATACCAAATTTTTGGCGATGAGGATGGCTATTTCCGTACCCTTACCTACACCGTTCATGCCTGTGCCAGGCGAACCTGCTATTTCTTTTCCTACTTGGTTGAGAATGTTTGAAAATTACATGCTCGTTATTGATGCTACCGGAGAAAAATGGCCTGAGGAAAGAAAGCGCGCGGTTCTTCTCCATGCACTTGGGACCGAAGGACAAAGACTGTTCTACAGGATACGGGTATTACCTACACTTCTGCCGTGGATGGACTGAAAAAGTACTTTGTTCCTAAGGTGAATGTGATTGCTGAACGTCACAAATTTCGACAGAGAGCTCAGGGTCCTGACGAGACGGTTAATCAGTTCCTTGCTTCATTACGCGAGCTAGCTGCAGCTTGTGAATTTGGCGCCATGGAGGAACAAATGATTCGTGATCAACTGATTGAGCGTGTTGCTAATACACGCATACGAAACAGACTTTTGCTTGAATCGGACTTGTCTCTGGACAAAGCTACTTCAATGGCCTTACAAATCGAGGCTGGACTACGGAACTCCAACGTGCTCTCTGGAGCTACAGCTTCGGTGAGAGCCATCGAGAAACAGCCGACGAGGAGGAGGTTCGACAAGGGCAAGAAGAAAGCTCCGACGACGACTGCACCTGCCACGGTCCACAGCCAGCCAGCTACAACTGGGAATCAGCGCGCCTGCTTCCGATGCGGATCCACAGGACACTTAGCTAAGAAGCCTACATGCCCGGCGGTTAAGGTGACTTGCAATACATGCGGAAAAGTTGGACATTTTTCCAAGGTGTGTAGATCGGCTCAAAAAGAGGTGCGTGAGGTAGTGGTGGATGACGTTACTGTGCTTTACATGCAGGGGGTCGTCGTGAATGATAAAATTCTGTGTACTGTACGAGTTGATGCAAATTATCATTCCCATGATGTTGAGCTGATAGTGGATACAGGCTCATCTGTTTCTATTATTCCAGAGAGTACTTACCAGACACTTTTCCATACATGTGTCCTTGCTGAGCCTACAGTGAATCTGCTTACTTACTCCAGAGAGAAAATTCCTGTTAAAGGTTGCATGCATGCTACAGTTGTTCATAATGGACATTCAGTTACAGGTTCATTGATAGTGGTTGAATCAGGAAATGCATTGCTGGGACTAGATTTATTTGTAGCATTGCAGATGTGCATTGAGGGTAACAAAATTATTACTGTTAGCCCTGCTAGCTCTCCTACTGTGCTCCGAGCACCTACTGTACAGAGTACCACTCCACAGACCGAACCAGAGGTTCTAGTACAGGAGTTAGGGTGTGCAAAAGGTTTTATGCACAAAATACAGGTTAAACCAGATGCTGTGCCAGTACAGCAGAAACTGAGGAGGCTTCCGTTCTCAGTGAGGCAGGCTGTGACCGATGAGCTCGCAGATCTACAGGAAAAAGGCGTTATAGAACGTATAGATGCATCTCCATGGGTTTCCCCTATAGTTGTGACCCAGAGAAAGGAGGGAGGAAAGCCTCGCCTGTGTGTTGACCTCAGAGAACCTAATAAGGCAATCATCAGTGACTGTCATCCCTTACCGCACATGGATGAACTGTTCGCTGAGCTCCGTGGAGCCACAGTCTTTTCTACTATAGACTTAGCCTCTGCTTATCACCAGTTGCCATTGCATCCAGATAGCCGTGATTTAACTGCGTTTATCACGCATGAGGGTCTCTTTCGTTTCTGCCGAGTGCCATTTGGCCTCGCTTCTGCTCCTTCAGCTTTTCAGAAAATGATGTCGACTGTACTGACAGGCCTGCCAGGCATACAGGCCTACCTGGATGATGTGATTTGCTACGGCGTCACACAGCAGGATCATGATGTCAGCCTACGGAGAGTGCTACATGCTCTAAATGAAGTGGGACTTAAACTGAACATGCACAAGTGTAAGTTCAACCAGAAAGCTCTGCGCTTCCTGGGCCACACTGTGTCCAAAGATGGTCTTCATCCTGACCAAGACGGGGTCAGTGCTGTGGCGAACGCGCCTGCCCCGCACGACACATCCTCCCTGCGGTCCTTCCTAGGACTTGCATCGTGGTACAGTAAATTCATACCTGACTTCTCTACTGTGGTGGAACCGCTACGTGCTACACTCAGGGAATCTACTGACACTAAGTTTGAATGGACAGCGGATGCAGAGTCCAGTTTTACTGAGGTTAAGAGACTGATTACTGAGAGTCCTACCTTAGCATTACTATATGATCCTGAGTTACCTACTTATGTCACTACCGATGCTTCTAACTATGGATTGGGGGCTGTACTGAGCCAGATTCACCCAGACAATACAGAGAGAACCATAGCTTTTGCGTCCAGGACACTTTCTCCTGCAGAGAGAAAGTACTCTACCGTCGAGCGTGAGGCGCTGGCATGCGTTTGGGCGGTGGAAAGGTGGAGAACCTACCTGTGGGGACATCGTTTTGTCCTACGCACAGACCACCAAGCGTTGACAACCCTACTCACTTCCAGGGGTACGGGTCGCGCAGGTCTGAGAATAGCGAGATGGTCTGCACGTCTACTATGCTTTACTTATGATGTCACTTACCATCCAGGGAAACGTAATGTGACTGCTGACTGCTTGTCCAGACTCCCTCTGCCTTCGACAAGAGAGGTGGAGGAGGAGCCAGACATGGTGGCTACTGTGTTCACAGGTTCCTCACATGCCATATCTGTGACCGAGTTCACTGCTGCCTGTGAGGCCTGTCCTGAACTGACTCAACTGAGACAGCAGATACAGAAAGGTTGGCCAAAATGCAGTAAGAATGTGACAAAGGAACTTGCTCCATATTTTAGAGTGAGAGATGAACTGGCTGTGGATGAACTACTTGTCATGAGAGGCCCCGACCGTGTGGTTGTTCCTACTACACTACGGTCTAAAGTTGTAAACTTAGCTCATGAAGCGCATCAGGGAATAGTGCGTACTAAACAGAGACTACGAGAGCTATATTGGTGGCCGCAAATGGACAGATGTGTCCAGACATTAGTAGGCTCATGTGTACCCTGTCAATACAATGACAAAACAGCCAAAACTGCGCCTGCACCACTTACCCCAGTGGAACTGCCAGGTGGACCATGGGAGAAGGTGGCCATTGACATTGTTGGTCCCTTTGACTGTGCGACATGGGACTGCCGTTATGCTATTACACTCACAGACTATTACAGTAAGTGGCCAGAGGTGGCGTTTGTCTCTACTGTAACTACAGAGGCGGTTATTAGCTTCTTGACTACAGTGTTTAGTCGTGAAGGTAACCCTTCCTTCCTGGTCTCTGACAACGGATGTCAGTTTACCTCCCATGCTTTTGCAAGCTTTCTGGGAGAGAGAGAGATAAAGCACCTGCGTTCCAGTGTTTATTATCCAAGAGCCAACGGGGCTATTGAGAGATTTAATCGAGTTCTCAAAGAGTGTATTCAGGCGGCTGAGAGAATGCACAAGCCATGGAAACATGCAGTAACAGAGTTCTTACTGAACTATCGCGCTACGCCGCATGCTACTACAGGAGCTACTCCCTTTGAGTTGCTGAGGAACAGAAAGATGCGTACAAAACTAAATGTCCTCCCTGTCTCACACCAAACTAAGTCACATGAGAAAGTGCAGGAGACAGTGAGACGCAAGCAACAGGAGAGTAAGGAGTACACAGACAGAATGAGGGGAGCGAAAGTGCCCATGTTCCAAGTGAATGACACCGTACGTGTCCGCAGACCGGAGCATGTAAAAAAGGGATCATCAAGATTCACAGAACCGCTGACAGTAGTTAGTAAAGCAGGACAGAATACATACCTGCTCAGTGATGGAATGCATCCAAGCTTACACGCTTCCCCAAGGATGCTCTGTCTGGCACCAGTGGTGAAAAGGAGATTGAGCTAGAGGAGTTCATGGTGCCCGAGACAGAGAATGTGTTTAATGAACCAGGTCCAAGAAGGAACCTTAGAGTCAGAAACCCACCTAGGTGGCTGGTAGACTTTGTGCCGTAGAGAACGTACTAAAAGGGTAGGATAAGAACACGGTTCTAACTTAGTACAAAAAGGTCCTACAATGCAAT
The DNA here is from genome assembly GCF_963989245.1 of Nansenia antarctica. Lineage (NCBI taxonomy): Eukaryota > Metazoa > Chordata > Actinopteri > Argentiniformes > Microstomatidae > Nansenia > Nansenia antarctica. The sequence continues at coordinate 45,681,414 of NC_137675.1, forward strand.
GACAAAAGTGAATGTTCATTTCATGTTTCACTGTCATAAACTGTTTATTGTTGTTATTCATTCTGCTGATTCATTCATTTTCATTTCCTTCGTTTTCATTTTATTTCAATTGTACTGAAACCAGTCTACAGAATATTGCATTCTTTGAGTACTGTAATTCCTTTAAGAAAGGGGGAAATGTTGTGTCCTGTTTATACCGCCAGTGGGCGCTAGTATGCTAGTGATGTATGCAGTTACTGATGTGAGGAAGAAGTTGAATAAACGTGCGAGGTGAACAGCAGCTGCGCTTCTCCCGGTCTCCTTTTTCCTAACTACCTTCTTCACTACAGAATACCACACCATGGATGACTGGGACCGGGGGGAGCTGGAACCATTGATGCTGACAAACTGTTTTCGGTTGGTGAGATATGACTGAAACCAGGAAAGGACCGTACCGGTCTAGATGGTCAGATAGGCGGTTGAGGAGGGTAGAAACAACATTTTCCCAATAATATTCAATAGTGAGCATGGCGCCCAAATAGGCCAATCAAATAAAACCACACTCACAATCTGAACTCATTGATTTTCGATTATGATGAAATGCAATAATCAAGGTTAATGGTTCATTTTGAAAGTAATGCAAATTACATTTACTTAAGTCCTTTTTAAGGACTCTTACTTTTGCTCTACAGTTGTTTCCTTGACTAGAACTTTTACTTGAGTAACATTTCACAGATGTAGCAGTAGGCAGACTCTTTCCACCTTTTTACTAGTTTTAATGATATCCTCCTACATATGTGTGTATATTTAACTGCCCTAGGCTACTTAATTATTTGTCTTGGTCTGTCAACTTATTGATTCTGTACCACCAGAGGTTCAAGAGCTCATCAAGTTTGCGACATGCAAATGATCTACATTCCACCAATCATTCATTGTATTTTTGAAGCTGTGTTCTCTGAACAGGAATCGGCATGTTCCGATAATAAGATTTCCGGTTTCGTTTTCGTGACTTCTAAATAAAAGCGCGAGGTAATAGATCGCAAGTGATCATCACATTTAATAAAAAATGTTCATGAATATGATTTATATGGAAATATTACGTAAGAGAAAGTATGCACAATTTCAAAGTCATTTTGATTATAATAATGTACATATTTGTGCAATTACATGTCATTTTACATACAGAACATAATATTAGAATATATTGGACTACTCAAATTATTTTCCGAGGCTATACATATATTTTTTTTACTACCAAACTACTCAACAACACTTCTAGAATACTTATCAAGTGAGCTTCCCTTTACTCTGGCTCAACAGTTCAAAGTGCCACCTCTAAACTGCATAAGGAACACATAATGGACTGTACACAAATCGTTTTCCATGGCTTAACACGAATTTGAGAGCCACTCTACTCAGCAGCACTTTCAGAATATGAATCATGTGAGTTTCAAACATGAGTGGTGTCATACAAAGTGTTCTTGGCTTTTCACAATTGTCAAGCAGTCTTTTGAGGTGCTGTCCAGGGTCCTGAAACAATTTTCCTTATATAACAAGGTACTGTTCTAGCAAGTCCAGGAAAGAGATGACAAAACAGATGACTTAATATTGGAAAATGTATTTAATTTCGAACAAGCAACACATTATACATCCAAGTTTGAAATGTCAACATTTCCATTTGCGGTCTAGATGAGGCACATTGAACTGTTGGGCCACAGTAAAGGGCCAACAGTACTGTATGCCACCCCTCATGGTTGAAACTCACTTGAAACCCTTAAAAACAAATAATACATTGAAAGCGTACAGTATTTTTTCTAGATATAGTCCAGATATCGGCTGCAACCTGCCATCTGTCCTGGACCTGTTCCACTCCAGGACCAGTAAGAAAGCAGGAAAGATCATCGCTGATCCCTCCCACCCCGGTCACCACCTCTTCCTCTTCCTTGCCTCTATTGACTCTGGGACTGGGACTGGGACTGGGACTGGGACTTGGGACTATTTTCGCTTATATAGTGTTTTTTAATTACATTTTTTCCCCCATTATTATATTGTTGTTTGTATCTTTATGTCTTATACACCAACCACATAAAGTCAATTTCCTGTATGTGCGAATATACCTGGCCATAAAAAGAATTATGATTCAGATTAATCAAATGTTTAAACAAATGTTTAATCAGGACGCTTTTATTTTGAAGAATTCCACATTTACATACAGCCGAGATAAGTGGGCGGAGCTCCACTAGTGTCGTCCACAGAACGCAGATGCGCCGCGTCCCGCTGCGTGCTGTCACGAGCCCTGCAAGGCTACACAGTACACACCGAGCAGCAGAGACCCACTGACATGCATTATTGACGACCTCGAGTTGTTTGTATTTAACTAACCATCGCACATAAATTACAGGAGTAGATAAATCGGGGGAAATAGGATTGTATGCTGAGTGGTCACGGTCAACTGGTGATGTATTTCAACATTTGATATAGCTAGCTAGCCAGCCAGCTAGCTAGCTCTGTTTAGCTAGCCTGCCGTGAGTGACTCATAGATCCGATCGGGTGGTTATTTTTTGGGGGACATTTCTCTTTCTTCCCTGGCTGATATACCTGGACATCTAGGAGCGGGGAGATATAGCTAGCTATCGACTCTGTGTGCACAGCCATCCTTAACCAGCAGCGTACCCGTCGTGTCATCTGTCCGTGGTGGAAGGGAAGGTTTGAATGGATGTAGCCTGCGGAAACGTAGGCTAGTGAACGGGGAGACACGGACTGTTCCACTGTCGGAGTAAAGCGTCCTGCTAGCTACCTGATTCACGGCTCATCCATTCCGAGCTAACTAGGTAACGTCGTTGTGCGCGCAAGCAAATAGCGGACGTGTAAATCGAGGATAAACGTCAAGCAATATAACAAGTCGGTCCGCTGGCTCACTGGCTACCAAGCGAACCTGCAACACCTCCGTTTGCGTTTGATAAACTGACCTTCGTCGAGTCGTTTTTTGACGTGAAAGGCCCGGAGAGAATCCAGCAAAAATGCCGGCTGTGTCGAAGGGAGACGGAATGCGCGGATTAGCGGTGTTCATTTCGGACATACGGAATTGTAAGTAGCCGTGTTGCGTTTTCCAGACTAACTTACACTGTGATTATTATGACACCCGCTTTGATCTGTTGCAACGTTACATATTTGGCCCCACATGTGTTTTTTTCTGTTAATACGGTGGTGCAGACATGAACAAGCTGAACGGTAAGAGGGAAGGAGGGGTTTTTAACGGAGAGGTCATTCGCGGGCACGATTGCTGCACCGCATCCCTGTGGTGGTGATGACACTCTCTGTCTCTGCTCACGTGATGTGGTGTAGGGTCTTAGCTACTTAGTCCGTTACTACCATGGTTACTACACATACTACCATGGTTACTACACATACTACCATGGTTACTACATGTACTATCTATGGTTACTACACATACTACCATGGTTACTACATGTACTACCATGGTTACTACACATACTACCATGGTTACTACACATACTACCATGGTTACTACATGTACTATCTATGGTTACTACACATACTACCATGGTTACTACATGTACTACCATGGTTACTACACATACTACCATGGTTACTACACATACTACCATGGTTACTACATATACTACCATGGTTACTACACATACTACCATGGTTACCACACATACTACCATGGTTACTACACATACTACCATGGTTACTACACATACTACCATGGTTACTACATATACTACCATGGTTACTACACATACTACCATGGTTACTACATATACTACCATGGTTACTACACATACTACCATGGTTACTACACATACTACCATGGTTACTACATATACTACCATGGTTACTACACATACTACCATGGTTACTACATATACTACCATGGTTACTACATATACTACCATGGTTACTACATATACTACCATGGTTACTACATGTACTACCATGGTTACTACATATACTACCATGGTTACTACATGTACTACCATGGTTACTACATGTAATACCATGGTTACTACATATACTACCATGGTTACTACATGTACTACCATGGTTACTACACATACTACCATGGTTACTACATGTACTACCATGGTTACTACATATTAGGGCTGGGCAAACGATCAAAAATTCTTTTTCGATAATCGCAAGAATTAACGATCAATTATCGATTAATTGATAAGCTTTTTTTCCATAAAAAAAATAAATAATAAAAAAACTAGGGCAGAAATAACAAGCATGTTTTCCTTGGGGAAAAAACTTTATTTGTGTTGCTATTGCACACATTCATTCATTCACATTCAAACTAGACACTACAGTCAGATAACAATCCTCTTAAACAAGGCAGTGAGTAGCCTAAATTGTTTAACTTAAAAACACATTTTACGTTATAAATAAAAATATAGAAAATAAGTAACTCACCATAGGAGCAGTAAAAAAACAGTTACTCACAAATAGGAGGATGACTGAAAACGTTAGTGTCCTTAAGTGCGTCCAGATTAACTTAAATTTAAACTCCAGCGAGAGACTGTAGGCGGCAGGCCTACTGGTTCTTGTTCAGAAAGATGATCATGTTAACATGTTCAGGGGTGAGAGACGAACGCAATCTGGTGACAGTTAGGCCAGCCTAACTAATTTCCATTATTATTATTAAAAAAAAAAGATCCTTATCGATCAATTATCGATCGTCGATCATTGATGCCCACCCCTACTACATATACTACCATGGTTACTACATATACTATCTATGGTTACTACACATACTACCATGGTTACTACATATACTACCATGGTTACTACATATACTATCTATGGTTACTACATATAATACCATGGTTACTACACTACCATGGTTACTACATATACTACCATGGTTACTACATATACTATCTATGGTTACTACATATACTACCATGGTTACTACATATACTACCTATGGTTACTACATATACTACCATGGTTACTACATATACTACCATGGTTACTACATATACTACCATGGTTACTACATAGTAGCTATGCTAGTGAGTAGAATGGTATTATATGTAGTAACCGTATATGTAGTAACCATGGTAGTTAGTATATGCTATCTATAGTTACTACACATACTACCATGGTTACTACATATACTATCTATGGTTACTACACATACTACCATGGGTACTACATGTACTATCTATGTTTACTACATATAGTACCATGGTTACTATACTACCATGGTTACTACACTATCTATGGTTACTACATATACTACCTATCGTTACTACGAGGAACGTGTTGCTATTTTTACAGAAGCAGGAGCTGTTACTATCCAGGCGGGCCGCAAGGCTCTGTGTTGTTGTGATAATCCACTTATCAGAACGCCTCCTTGGGTGAACTATTGGACGTTGTATCTGTCACTGTTCAGATAGGGCTAACCTGACATTCCAAATACTGTTGTGGCAGGTGACTACTTTTGGTGGCACTTGGAGATTGTGGGCATGACATGTTTTATATTCGACGGATAAAACATTTGTGTCCGTCGGATACCCCTGCTAGAAATGGTGCGCTGCTATGCGCTGTTATTTGGAAACACTAGGCAGGCCTCTTCAGTTATATGGTAGTGAAAGCTCCTGAACATGGTACCTGTGCATTGTTGAGTTGACTTCCATGTAGGCTATATTTTTTGCTTGACTTGTACACAATTAAAGTGTGTGTACGCTGACAGTTTTCATAAGAACCATTGTCCTGGCAGAGAATAACACTAACACATAACACCCCCCTCAAATGTCTTCTTCATGGCAAAATTCAGTGTTAGGTTCAGAAAATTTTTTTTTAGGTACTCAAATGATCAAAATCTGAAAAACAGCCAATAAACATGAAACTTATGCTGCAAGACTGATAGGCTTGTTGTTGGGTTCTTACAGTAGTAGCCTAACTGTTGAGAGGCCACACATGGTTTTCGAATTGTACACATGGTTTTCGAACCTTGTAGGCACTTATAGGACATTACACCAAAAAGTTGGGGGATTAAAATTATATGCATACCCCAGTCTTGCAGACAGATTTCAGATAGGTGGACTGCCACTATTTGAATTGTGTTTAGGCCTACAGTACCTTTACTGGACCATAGACACAGCCTCTACTTTTGTCTCCAAATTGTCAGACTGAAATGATATGATCCTTGTGGTCTGAACCCTTGTCTCAGTAGACTGTGTTGACCGGGAGGGCTGCCTGATATGGCTAGCTGTTCATGTCACCGGTATCACAACTCTGGCTAACATGGGTGTATTCCAATGGGGTACGTCCAACCACATGGCACAAGGCCTCAGTTTAAATACAGTGGCTCAGCATGGGCACAGCTGCTTGTGTGTTTGGACATGCAGAGACACAGGTACAGGAGCTAAATGCTATCAGGACAGGTGAGCGAAAACACTAAAATGACTTGAACGTACAGCCAAACAAAAACTAGCTAGCTAGTTTAAGTAAAAGTTAGGCTAGATTTCATACCCAACCTCGATCACATTTATGTTGTGCGTCATCCTTGCCATTTCTCTCCAGAATCCATTAACTTCTGTTATTTCTTGGAAATATCAAATCTCTAAATATAAATGTGTTCAGTACTTCTTCAGACACCATGGGTGTGGTTTGGTTTTGAAAAGTTGTGGAATAAACAGTTTGTAAAAGTCAATGAGGACAACGAGAGGCAGAATTGTCAAAGGTTTGCTTGTTGCAGCAGGTCTCAAATAGAAACAGTTCAGATAATTAGTGCTGCTGTTTGTGGATAATGTGCATGGCAGAATTGATGAGTGTAAACCGTAACTATTTTTGCAATGCTCGCTTTGCGGATAATGTGGGGCTGCTGTAATCCAACACAATAAGAACCCAGTTTTGCTGCTGGACAGGCTCTGGGGGGGGGGGGGTTATATACTGTTAGCCTTTGAGACATCCTTGTCCATCCCCACCTGGCCCATCTTTGGGCGGCTGTGGCGCAGGAGTTAGAGCCGCAAGGATGGCAGATCGGCGGTTCGAGCCCCGGCTGGCCACATGTTGAAGTGTCCTCGGGCAAGACACTGAACCCCAAATTGCTCCCAGTGAGCGGGCCGGCGCCTTGCATGGTAGCTTGCCGCCATTGGTGTGTGAATGGGTGAATGAGAGGCTGTTGTAAAGCGCTGTTGTAAAGCGCTTTGGATAAAGGCGCTATATAAGTGCAGTCCATTTACCATTTACCATCTCTCATGGTGGTTTGCGTCTTGATCCTAATAGTCTACACTTTTGGCAGCAAAAAACGGTTTTGGTCAAAATAAAATGCAAGTATGCCTGTGTCATGTGTGGACACACACTGAGACTCCCAATCTGCTGCTAGTTTGCCTCAGAGATATCGTCTGCAAAATGAAAACATGTTTTATTGTCTCCAACTGGTGTGGGAAGGATCCCAAGAGTCTGCCTTAGGGACACCACACAATACTGTATTGTGCACTCTCGTGATCCAAACATTTGGATTTGATATCAAACAGTTACTATGAGGTTAAAGTAGAGGTTTTCAACGTATATTTGATGGTATTTATGTACATATTGGTGTCACCGTCCACCACATCATTTGTGCAATTATAAGAGAGCTCAGTGGCCTTGCGGGTTAGTGTCCGCCCCGATGCCTCCCTGCTTGACACTCAGCATTACGGGTTGGATTGGGGGGCGTCATGTCCAGGGGGTGTACTTATACATCAAGCCGCCTCACGCTATGGAAACAGGAGATAGGCTCCTGCCCCCTAAGGGCCATTAGACTCAAGAGGTCCATGGGTTCTCAAGGCTACTTCTTAAGAGAGCTCTTAATGTTTACTATTGATTTAGGTGTTGTCTTTTTCCTTTGGAGTCTGCTATTCAATTTCCACGTAGAACCCTTTTGGGTTCCCTGTAGAGCCCTCTGTGAAATGGGTTCTACACGGAACCCAACAAGGTTCCTTAAAGGATTCTCCTACAGGGACAGCTGAAGAACCCTTTTAGGCTCTGTACAACCTATAGCTCTACAATAAGTGAATGTAGCCAATTCAATTGCAGTATTTCAGTTACCGATATAATTTGGTCATTCTGTTATGGATTTGGTAACAGAAAGACCTGTTTCCAATCACTTATTATTCATTCATTCAGTTGATATTAGTTGACCAGGGTCAATATGAGGTTTGATGTTTGTCTAAACACCTTTCCAGACTTTTTCTGGTAGATGTTATTTTTTTTTTGTACGCTTTTCTGTATGTTTGACCAGAACTCAAAGCTTTTGCTTATCCCCATCCTTATGATGGAAGACGGTTGAGAAATGTATTTCCCCCAAAATGTACTCCATCTCCATTCCATGTGGCACCCAATTTGATAATGCTCTGATGATGTTCACATGTTGATCCTCATGGGTCCTTTTACCCAGAACTGCCTAGAAGAAGTAGCCTACTTTTAGCACGCAGGAGTTTTGTGGATGGGGATTAGAAAACTGCATTACTTGATACTAAATCAACAGTTTCTAGTTGTTAGCGCTCATATCTGAAGTGCACTTTAATAGTCCACTCGGAAGCAATCTGAAATAGCATCTTAACACCATTAGCTTGATCTTACACTATTATTTTTAAACAGCATCGACATTGCTATGTAGGCCTGCTAGCGAGTGCCAGATAAAAGCAGTTTGACCTATATGATGTTGTAGCCTACACCGTTTACTGAAAAGAGCACGGTTCCCGCTGACAACAGAACTCAACTAAAATGGCCGTCTCCCCCCCCGACTCCACTTCCCTCCTCCAGGTAAGAGCAAGGAGGCGGAGATCAAGCGGATCAATAAGGAGCTGGCCAACATCCGCTCCAAGTTCAAGGGGGACAAGGCTCTGGACGGCTACAGCAAGAAGAAGTACGTGTGCAAGCTGCTCTTCATCTTCCTGCTCGGCCATGACATCGACTTTGGCCACATGGAGGCTGTCAACCTGCTCAGCTCCAACAAGTACACCGAGAAACAGATTGTAAGTTGTGTGTGTGTCCGTCCGTCCGTCTGAAAGAGAGATGACAGTGTTTGTATGTGGTCCTATACCCATGTGTGGACTGTGTCCTCCTGTCTAGCCCATGTGTTTCTGCCTGTCTGTTGTGTCTGTTTCATTGGCTCTGTCTGGTAGAGGCTCTGTCTGGTAGAACTTGTGTGTCTGTTTTGCTCCGGCTGTCCTTGACCGTGCTTGCTCGCTCATGCTCTCTCTCTGTCTCTCTGTCTCTCTCTCTGTCTCTCTCTCTCTGTCTCTCTCTGTCTCTCTTTCTCTCTCTCCATCTCTCTTTCTCTCTCTGTCTCTCTCTCTCTGTCTCTCTCTGTCTCTCTCTGTCTCTCTCTCTGTCTCTCTCTCTTTCTCTCTCTCTGTCTCTCTCTCTGTCTCTCTCTCTGTCTCTCTCTCTCTGTCTCTGTCTCTCTGTCTCTCTCTGTCTCTCTCTCTGTCTCTCTCTGTCTCTCTCTGTCTCTCTCTCTGTGTCTCTCTGTCTCTCTCTCTCTCTGTCTGTCTCTCTCTCTTTCTCTCTTTCTCCGTCTCTCTCTTTCTCTCTCTCTCTCTCTTTCTCTCTCTCTCTCTGTCTCTCTCACCCTTTCTCTCTCTCTTTCTGTCTCTGTCTCTGTCTCTCTCCGTCTCTCTCCGTCTCTCTCTCTCTTTCTCTGTCTGTCTCTCTGTCTCTCTCTCTCTCTCTCTCTCTCTCTCTCTCTCTCTCTCTCTCTCTCTCTCTCTCTCTCACATATCTGCTGTCGATCTAGCTGTTCTTTTATATACCAGATAGGGCTGGGACGACGCGTCGACTTGCGTAATGTGCGTCGGTGCGTCGCAAATAAACAACATGGCTGCGACCAGTTACGAGTGACGTGTCATTGATTTTCAACAACGCTTAACTCGCGCTTTTATTTTGAAGATGCGAAAACGAAACCGGAAGTCTATAATATCAGAATGTGCCTCTTGTTGTCGTTCAGAGTCAGAGAACAGATACCAAACTGCCGGCATGTTTGCTATAATTATATTACTTGGCAGTAGGTAGTCATCACTCAATGCCCGCCCCACACTTTGAGAAATACTGACCTATAATAATAATAATAATAACCAGGAGGCAGGCGGGGGGAGAGAGGAGGGGGGGAGAGAGAGGAGCGTGGGAGGGGGAGAGCAGAGAGAGGGGGAGAATGTTATGAATGTGAGAACTTTTATATTTTATAATATTATATTTTATGTTGGACTGTAAGAAAGAGAGGATATTTTTTGTTGTGGAATATTGCCCTGCAGTGCAGAAGCCTAATTTATATATTTGTACAAGAATAATTGAATAAAATACTGAAATGTTAATAAGAGAAGTTTTTGACATTTATTTTGGGAAAACGAAGTGATACATTAATCGAACAGTAAAAATAATAATCGTTAGACTAATCGTTAAATTAGTCGTTAGACTAACCGAAAAAATAATCGCTAGATTAATCGTTAGAAAAATAGTCGTTTGGGACAGCCCTAATACCAGAACACTCCCAGTGCACTCCCTCACCTTTACAGCTGCAGATCAATGAACTAAGTGTCATTCCTTTGGTGTTCATGTCCTTGTGACTCACATGCACCGTTGCCAGAGCTAACACTGCTATGAGTATTTCCCTTTTTGCCTTACTATTGTATTACGCAACATGCATATAATAAAAAGAGTAGGTCAAAGGTCGAACTCACTACCAACAACAATGCATCCCTTTCGGCCCTGTTTGAATACAAGTGCATCCTTTCCTTCGTCCCTCCCTTCCTTCCAAGAAGAAACCACTGACCTGGCATAACAGGATCGGTGAAAGCAGAGGAGAGAAAACCACTCTCTATTGATTGATAACATGCATTTGAAAAGGAGAAAAGAACAAATCCTAATTATTCCTTCTTCTAGCATTATGACTGCCAATGGCCCCTGACCCTAGCAGAGATTACTTTTTCGTGCGATGACTGATGGATAGATGATTCACTTAGTTAGACAGACGTATTGGTTGTAAGTCGCTTTGGATAAAGGCGTCTGCTAAATACCAACAATTGAAAATGTAAATGAAAAGTATTGGCTCAGAGCCATGTACTACAGGTTCAAACCATGACGTCCTGCCCGGAGAAGGAGTGGAACAGCGCTCCAGTGAGACAAAACAATGGCACACCACTATGTGGTCATGTGGAGACACCCAGCTCCCATTCTCTTGAGGTCATTGTTTTTTCGAGTATCCGTTTCCTTCCTCACCCAACCCCAAAAGGACTTCCAGCCCCGGTCGAAGCTCATGAACTACACAGGCCTGTCCAGGGATTTAGTAGACCAGACCAGATATTGGTATTAACTCTAAAACTACACAGCTAAAGGAATCGTAACACTCCAATCCATACGAAGGTTATGTGCAATAAAGGGGAAAGACACAGGGGAGAAGTATTGAACACGCTGAAACATATTGAACTGAAATTGAATTATTTAATACTTGGTGGAGAAGCCTTTGTTTCCAATGACAGCTTCATGAACCTTCCTGCACGAAAAAACGAATCTCGTACAGTGATCAGGTGGGATTTTGGCCCATTCTTCAACACAGTCTTTAAATCTTGAAGGTTCCAGGGGGCTCGCTGGTGAATCCTGATCTTCAGTTCCTTCCACAAATCTTCTATTGGATTTAGGTCTGGAGATTGACCAGGCGAGTCAAATACCTTTATTTTCCTCCTCTTGAACCAATTGAGAGTCTCCTCCTGCAGTATGTTTTGGATCGTTGTCCTCCTGGAAGATCCACCTGTGTCTCATCCTCGTCATCCTGGTGGATGGCAACAGATTCTTCTCAAGAATTTCTCGGTACATGGCTCCATGTTGTATTGTTGCCAAAAAGTGAGTTACTTTTTTGTCTTGTCTGACCAGACTACATTCTCCCAGTAATCTACAGACTTGTTCTCCAAATGTTCTGTAGCTAGCAACCTTCAAACAAGCTTCAATATTGTCTTTTCTTCAGTAATGGAGTTTTCCAGAGTGATCCCGAATGGAGACCGTGGCGGTGGAGTGCGTTGTCTATTGTTTTCTTTGTGACAATTGTACCCGCTGCTTCCAGGTTTTTCTGGAGCAGTTGATTCGGTGCGTTAGTGTGAGTGAAAAGCGTGAAATGGCCAGCCCTCAGGTAAACGACACAAGGCTATAAGGCCTATATAAACAGCTCTATAAGGCCTATATAAACAGCTCTATATAAACAGCTCTACAGTGTTTCCCCTAGGTTTGCTGCCTTGGGGGGGTGGCATGGACACCCCCCCCCCCCCCCCCCCCGAGGGGGTAAGACCCTGCGACATACCAGCGTCATGTCCAGGGGTGTACTAACTTGTACATTAAGCCGCCTCATAAGAGTATATATTACATAGAGTATTTATAATCTAATAAGAGGTATACATTGATTCATATCAATTTATAACATAATTATAATTGAATTTTGGATTGCTGTGGGAAATACAGCCAGATAATGTGATTTTGACTTTACTCTCTCACCTGAAAAAATGTCCAACTATAAAAAAGAAATTTCCAATGTACATGTCCATGTACTGTAAATATGCCATTATGGTATTACCATAAAGTCCAAATCTAGCAGAATAAGAAAGATTGTATCTCTACTTTAAGTAAAATAATAAAGTGCATCCAGTTAGCTCTTTAGCTGGCATGTGTGCAGCAGACTAGCTCATCTCATCACCTCTGAGCTAGCTAGCTAGCTTGCTAGTTCTTTGACTATTTACACCATGGAATTATAGTCAAGACACTTTCTAGGTACAATAATAACGACCAATTTTAACCAACGTTCTCTGTCAGAACACTCAGCAATTATATTTGCTAACGTTTCAACTTGCTTACTTTCCATCTGCAGACATCTCACCCGGCAAAAACTCTCTCGCGTCGCGCGCACACTCGCACACAATCTTGTATTATTCTACAGTGCGAAACGAAGTGTGGAGATCTGGCTATGCGATACTACTTGCGGACTAATGTTACCAACGAGCCTATGGGCTTGCCACTCGCCAGATTCGGGTTGGGTGCGTTTAAAAAACGCAGATATTTTAGCCTGCTTGTCAGATGTTTAGTGTTTACGTCCGTAATAATTCCTCTTTCTTGGGGGGGCGGGTGGTTACGTTGGGGGGGGCGGCCCGTAAACACCAAACATCTCTCTTCTCCCCACCTCCTCCTCACCTCTCCTCCTCCCCACCTCCCCCCCCCCCCCTCCTCCTCCACCTCTCCCCCCTCCTCCTCCTCACCTCCCCCCCCCCTCCTCCTCACCTCTCCCCCTCCTCCTCCTCACCTCCCCCCCTCCTCTCTTCTCCCCACCTCCTCCTCCTCCTCACCCCCCTCCTCCTCACCTCTCCCCCCCTCCTCACTTCTCCCCACCTCCTCCTCCTCCTCACCCCCCCTCCTCCTCACCTCCCCCCCTCCTCACCTCTCCCCCCTCCCCCCCTCCTCACTTCTCCCCACCTCCTCCTCCTCCTCACCCCCCTCCTCCTCACCTCCCCCCCCCCTCCTCACCTCTCCCCCCTCCTCACTTCTCCCCACCACCTCCTCCTCCTCCTCACCTCTCCCCCCTCCTCCTCCTCCTTACCTCTCCCCCTCTCCCCCCTCCTCATCTCCCCCCCCACTTCTCCACCTCTTCCTCCTCACCTCTCCCCCCCTCCTCCTCACCTCTCCCCCCCTCCTCCTCCTCACTCTCCCACCCACCCTCCTCCTCCTCCTCCCCACACCTCACATCCCCCCACTTCCTCCACAACTCACCCCACCCACCTCCACCTCCTCACCTCCTCCTCACTTCTCCCCACCCACCTCCTCCTCCTCCTCCTCACACCTCCACCTCACTCTCCCCACCCACCTCCTCCCTCACCTCCCCCCCTCCTCCTCCTCACATCTCCCCACCCACCTCCTCCTCCTCCTCCCACCTCCTCCTCACTTCTCCCCACCACCTCCTCCTCACCTCCTCCCTCACCTCCTCCTCACATCTCCCCACCCCACCTCCTCCTCCTCCTCACCCCCCCTCCTCCTCCTCACTTCTCCCCACCCACCTCCTCCTCCTCACCTCCTCCCCCCTACTCCTCCTCACTTCTCCCCACCCACCTCCTCCTCCTCCTCCTCACCTCCTCCTCACTTCTCCCCACCTCCTCCTCCTCACCTCCCTCCCCTCCTCCTCCTTACTTCTCCCCACCCACCTCCTCCTCCTCACCTCCCCCCCCTACTCCTCCTCACTTCTCCCCACCCACCTCCTCCTCCTCACCTCCTCCCCCCTACTCCTCCTCACTTCTCCCCACCCACCTCCTCCTCCTCCTCCTCACCTCCTCCTCACTTCTCCCCACCTCCTCCTCCTCACCTCCTCCTCCTCACCTCCTCCTCACTTCTCCCCACCCACCTCCTCCTCCTCCTCACCCCCCCTCCTCCTCCTTACTTCTCCCCACCCACCTCCCTCCCCTCCTCCTCCTTACTTCTCCCCACCCACCTCCTCCTCCTCACCTCCCCCCCCTCCTCCTCCTCACTTCTCCCCACCCACCTCCTCCTCCTCACCCCCCCCCCCCTCCTCCTCCTCACTTCTCCCCACCCACCTCCTCCTCCTCACCTCCCCCCCTACTCCTCCTCACTTCTCCCCACCCACCTCCTCCTCCTCCTCCTCACCTCCCCCCCCCCTCCTCCTCCTCACTTCTCCCCACCCACCTCCTCCTCCTCCTCACTCCCCCCCCCCCCTCCTCCTCCTCACTTCTCCCCACCCACCTCCTCCTCCTCCTCACCTCCCCCCCTCCTCCTCCTCACTTCTCCCCACCCACCTCCTCCTCCTCCTCACTCCCCCCCCCCTCCTCCTCCTCACTTCTCCCCACCCACCTCCTCCTGCTCCTAACCTCTCCCCTCCTCCTCTCCTCCACAGGGATACCTGTTCATCTCGGTCCTGGTGAACAGCAACAGCGAGCTGATCCGCCTCATCAACAACGCCATCAAGAACGACCTGTCCAGCCGCAACCCCACCTTCATGTGCTTGGCCCTGCACTGCATCGCCAACGTGGGCAGCAGGGAGATGGCCGAGGCCTTCGCCGGGGAGATCCCCCGCATCCTGGTGGCCGGGTGAGTCTGAGCTTTAAAGGCCAATGCACACGGCGTGCGATTTTGTCCCACCGCCGGATTCGATTCCATTGTTTTGAATGAGACAATGCACGCGGCGTGCGATGCGATATTGTCGCACGACAACATTCGATTCTCAATTCACACCACCGAAGTCAACAACACGGGCCATCTCATATATATATATATATATATATGCCCAGTTGTATCTTGTAGAAATTGTGGAAGCAAGGCAAGCAATATTGGTAGAGCCTATAGTAATCAGCCTGCCTTGGGTCCCGCGGTGGTGTAGCGGTCAAAGCACTGGCCGCTAGTGCATGCTGCCCACCGGGGCCGGGGTTCGTATCCCGGCTCGCCAGATCCAGATATGGCCGAGACACACGGGAAGCGGCATATTGGCCGGCCGCTTCCGAGGGTGGGATAGGAGTATTTCTGGACTAGGATCCGTCGCGCAACACCGCCCCCGTCTGGTGTCGGAGTAACGGTACTGGGCTCGAGGAGCCAGTCAGCCTAGTCTGCCTGGCGGCCTCCTCTGGGACTGCCGACCACGGGGTCGTGCGGCGGATCCTTCGCAATAGGCAGGGGATAATTGGATGCTAAGTTGGGTTAAATTGGCTACCAAATTGGGTGAAAAAGGGGATAAAATCTGAAAAACAAATTTATAAAAAAAAAAAAGTAATCAGCCTGCCTGGTCCGACTTCGGTGGTGTGAATTGAGAATCGAATGTTGTCGTGCGACAAAATCGCACGCCGTGTGCATTGGCCTTAACACACCGTTACTCAGGGTTCCCACGGGTTCCTTGAAATCCTGTGAAAGGTCTTAAACGTTTTGGAAAATAGACACGGGTCATTGAAAGTGCTTGAATTCCCGTCTTGCTCTCTCTTTCTAAAAAAAAAGATCTATATTCAAAAATGTTTTACTTAGCTCGTCAACTAGTAAATAAGTCTCTGCATTGCTTAACTTAACACATATTTCACAATATATTGTTTTGCTGTGCTGTGGTTAGAGAAGGCAAGAGACCATCTAGTGTTCACACATTCAAGCCTCTCTTTTTAATTGTTGTCTGTGAGAGGATAGTTCCTATTATATAAATTCTCATCTAGATCTGTCTCAAACTAGGCCGTGTTGGGTCCTTGAATCTGAGGGAACTGAGTCTTGAAAGTCCTTGAAAGGTGCTTGAATTTGATGTTTCAGAAGGTGTGGGAACCCTGTTTATTTATTGTACACTTAAGGAATGGTACGTTGGTACACGAATACACACGTACATAAATCGGGGGCGTAAAGCTTCGGCCAAATTCACAGTTTTTACTGGGGGGGGAGGGTGGGGGTCTGAATTGTTAGCGAGAGGCTGCTTAAATGCCATGGGGATCGGGGTTTGCACTTCACAGTTTTTTTTCTTGCACCTGTGATGTTCACATTGGGGTGATGCCGTCTCAGATGAGGAGTGAGCAAGGAGTGAGCCGCATGCCCCAGGGGTGCAAACTTGTCACCTTTCTGCTAAATTAGCCAAAATAGGTCATCCATGTGAATCGTGTAGATCTGCAAAAAAAACTTTTTGTGGGGGGTCTAAGTCTCATCCCAGTCACATGATGCGCGAGCGAACTAATCTTCCTGTCTGCTAAACTCTGCTGCTGTTGAAATAACTTCAGGCAGCTAGGTACAATTCCAGACAGCGTGGTAACTAGGGGTGCAACGGTTCTCGGTTTTTTTACGGACGGTACGGTTTGCGTTCCACGGCTCAATTCACTAGTGAACCGTGACGGTTTTCGGTTTTCGTTTTTTTTTTTTTTTTTTTTTTTTTTTTTTTTTTAACCTTTATTTTACCAGGAAGTCACATTGAGATTAAAACCTCTTTTACAAGAGAGACCTGGCCAAGACAGGGTCAAAATAGTAGCTTAAAAAAACTGTTCAGATAACAAGACAGGACATAAGACAGTGGCAACAATACAATAGACAAACAATGGTAGGGGTATTTACAAGGTGATTAAAACATTGAGAAGTCTAACCAAAGCAGGTACAGCGAGCGGTGACCACATCCTTTAATCTACTCTTGAAGATACTTATGGAAATAAGGGCCTCTAATTTAAAAGTAGTCTGTAGGTCATTCCAAGACCAAGGGCCATAATAAGACAAGCTTGCCCTTCCAACATTGTTCATGATAAGTGGCACCTTGTATTGTAGCCATCTACGAGACCTGAGACCCGAGCCACTCGGTATAGGGATGAACTTCAGGCCCAGATAATTCGGTAAGAAGCCAGAGATGATTTTAAACACAAGAGTGTACCAGTGTTGGAGCCTTCTGACAGAAAGAGATGGCCATCCAACCAGACTATACAGTGTACAGTGATGGGTCCTGAAGGCACTATTGGTGATGTATCTTAGAACCGAATGATACAGGGGGTCTAGCTTGGATAAAGTGGACAGAGAAGCAAACCTATATACTGTATCACCATAATCCAATTGTGAAAGGAAAAGGGCGGAGACAAGACGTTTTCTGGAAGCCAAGGAAAAGCAAGATTTAAATCTATACAGGAAGCCCACTGTACGCTTAAGCTTTATGGCGAGAAGATCAATTTGGCCGCGTTCGTAAATTAGCTCTGAGAGCGCCGGAGCGTCCACGTGAATGCCTCGAACGCGGCCTTTGGTCAGAGGTCGAGTTGGTCTGGAACGTTTGTTTCTGAACCGAACCGTACCGAAAACCGTGACCCAAAATACCGAACCGTACCGAACCGTGGGCCAACTGAACCGTTGCACCCCTAGTGGTAACACAGTCACAGTAAACTGTTTACTGCATAAGTAATTATGCAGGTGTTAAGGTCAGGGCTTACCGCTACTTACATTGTTAGACCACCGTTAGTGCTAGCGATATCCATTTAGCACCATTAGTGCTAGCGCTATTCACCCCCCCCACCCCGTCAACATTTTTCTCCTCTAAGGTTATCCATGCATTGATAATTTTGTGTCAAAGTGTGTCACCTTTTTGGGCCATCACCAGTTTTGCTTTGGTCCGATCCACCTGTCTTTGTCCATCATCATTGTAGGTAACCGAGAAACCGTAAACAGAAGACTTAAGGGATGCTGGAGGAACTTGGAGAACCTCTAGTTTAAACTAAACTAAGCTGAACTACTGACAATCTTTCTGTGGCGAGTGTGCGCTTGCGTACTGGCTAAGATTACTTCAACACACAAAAAAAGTTCTGCACGTGCATAGGCTTGTAACAGTTATGAAATAATTGTTGAATGGCGATTATTTGACATGATCGTTTTTTTTCTCTGAACCGTGGTCAAAGCATTTATTTTTTCATTGTTGTTTCATTTCATATTCATGGTCATACTTTGGTTTGCGTAAATCAAACACGTTTCCAATGGCTGCATGTGCCCTGTAGAGAGACAGAGCAGTAGCTGTCCTATCAGAGGACACCCCTGTAGAGAGACAGAACAGTAGCTGTCCTATCAGAGGACACCCCGGCCCTGTAGAGAGACAGAACAGCTGTCCTATCAGAGGACACCCTGGCCCTGTAGAGAGACAGAACAGCTGTCCTATCAGAGGACACCCCGGCCCTGTAGAGACAGAACAGCTGTCCTATCAGAGGAAACCCCTGTAGAGAGACAGAACAGCTGTCCTATCAGAGGACACCCCGGCCCTGTAGAGAGACAGAACAGCTGTCCTATCAGAGGAAACCCCTGTAGAGAGACAGAACAGCTGTCCTATCAGAGGACACCCCTGTAGAGAGACAGAACAGCTGTCCTATCAGAGGACACCCCTGTAGAGAGACAGAACAGTAGCTGTCCTATCAGAGGACACCCTGGCCCTGTAGAGAGACAGAACAGTAGCTGTCCTATCAGAGGACACCCCGGCCCTGTAGAGAGACAGAACAGCTGTCCTATCAGAGGACACCCCTGTAGAGAGACAGAACAGCTGTCCTATCAGAGGACACCCCGGCCCTGTAGAGAGACAGAACAGCTGTCCTATCAGAGGACACCCTGGCCCTGTAGAGAGACAGAACAGCTGTCCTATCAGAGGACACCCCTGTAGAGAGACAGAACAGCTGTCCTATCAGAGGAAACCCCTGTAGAGAGACAGAACAGCTGTCCTATCAGAGGACACCCCTGTAGAGAGACAGAACAGCTGTCCTATCAGAGGACTCCCCTGTAGAGAGACAGAACAGTAGCTGTCCTATCAGAGGACACCCCTGTAGAGAGACAGAACAGTAGCTGTCCTATCAGAGGACACCCCTGCCCACGCTCATTGATTTACAGTTGATGTACATCAAGTCGGCTTTCGAGCGTTTAAAGTCCACACCGGATTCGGCAAACAGACCGTAGCCTACGATAGAGAGATGGAGCTTGTTTGCAAAACGTCACACGACTGCACCGTTATGGGATCATTTTGGATTCAAGCCAAACCAGAGGGGAAGAACCTGCACATTTGGAAGAGCCGGTTTGCCGAATCCGTAAGAAAACAGTCGCTGTCAAAAGTGCTAACACAGCCAATTTAAAACAACACCTCAAAAGTCCACCATCCCACCTCAGTTTGCAGTCATCAACAAATCCATCAGTGGCGCTGCAGTGGCTGGTGCCTCCAGGCAACTAGGGTCTTGGTGAGTCGTTAAGCCGACGAAATAGCGAGACAGTTCTAAATGGTGTGCGCTCACAGACAGAGTGACAGTGCATTTACATACAGTGGAGAAGCCAGCATTTAAGGACATGCTGTACTCTTTTGATGGCCAATAACCAGTTGCCTAGCAAAACAGCACAGTACCAGTCAAAAGTTTGGACACACTTTCCCATTCAATCTCCAATACCTTTTATGATAATAAATAGGCATGGTTTACTTCATAGGTTGCTGTGATTTATAGATGATTACATTATCTGGGTCACATAACAGTGAAACAATTAAATGGTAAATGGACTGACTTTTATATAGTGCTTTATTCCAAAGATCTTTACAATAGCCTCCAATTCACCCATTCACACACACATTCACACACCAATGGCGGCAAGCTACCAATGCAAGGTGCCGGCCCGCTCATTGGGAGAAATGTGGGATTCAGTGACAATTGTATTGTCGATGACAATTATTTCGGAGACAATTAATTGTGCAGCAGAATTTGGAATTGTTACAGGCCTACACGTGCAGTGGATGA
>NC_137675.1:45706626-45786626 GCF_963989245.1 Nansenia antarctica
GTATGAGGAGGATGTATCGGGGGGGATACACACCTGTGGACTATTTTTCACCTTAGTGTCACAAATTAAACTATCACTATAGATAGACTAAATTGGACTAAAATGATGGACACCGACTGAATAACTGAGGGGGGAAGACAGGCTGTAAATTGTCAATCCCATCTGGCAACCGCTTATTATCGCTGTTTGTTCATCGCATAGGCTAGCCTACACATTAATAATAAAATAAAATAAATAGCCTATATATTCGTCTTTTTTTAATAAAGAAGGAATCAGAATATGTGACAATTTTAATTTTAGCAAATTGTATTCAAATTGTTGAAGAGGGAATTATTTTCACCGGACATTATGACCGAAGAGGTTTAAATATGTCGGACTTCAACAGATTTTACCGGACAAAGACCGGTAATTACCGGTTAACGGAAACCCAGAATGGAATAACACAGTATCCTCATCAGTGGAAAAAAAAAGGGACTGCGTGTGTCATCTAGTTGTGTAGTGATGTGTTTTTAGCATGTTCATATTCTTATCAGCGTGTTGTGATGTGCTTAACGTGCAGAGCAGCTAACATGATGCAGCTAACGATGTTCTTTGCTAGCTAGCTAGCTATCTAGCGTGTTGGAGCACAGTCAAGGTTGCCAATTATTTCATGTTACAGGCCTATGTATCATTGAAGTGATGCTCCCCCCCCCCCCCTCATTAAATTCCAAATGTTTTCTTGTCATTCTTGCTTGCTGTCTGTCTCCCTCTCCCACACTGTCCCCCCCCCCCCCCCACCCCACATCTCTCTCCGTTCCCAGCGAGCCCAACCTGCTGGTGAGAGCGTGCAACCAGCTGGGCCAGTTCCTGCAGCACAGGGAGACTAACCTGCGCTACCTGGCTCTGGAGAGCATGTGTACGCTGGCCAGCTCCGAGTTCTCCCACGAGGCCGTCAAGACGCACATCGAGACGGTCATCAACGCCCTGAAGGTCTGCGCCCCTCCCCCACGCCCAGGCTGACTGACCACGACACACACGCGCAGAAACGCACACACAGAAACGCGCTATTTGCGAACGAATACATTCACGTCAAATCCACACACTTCGGGTACTGTATACACACACACGTCTGCTCGTATACCTGAGACACACACACTCAAACGCACGCCGATGTGGACAGACACCTTTAGGCCTACTCAACACTGTCCTCAGCACACACTGATATACAGACTCAACACTGTCCTCAGCACACACTGATATACAGACTCAACACTGTCCTCAGCACACACTGATATACAGACTCAACACTGTCCTCAGCACACACTGATATACAGACTCAACACTGTCCTCAGCACACACTGATATACAGACTCAACACTGTCCTCAGCACACACTGATATACAGACTCAACACTGTCCTCAGCACACACTGATATACAGACTCAACACTGTCCTCAGCACACACTGATATACAGACTCAACACTGTCCTCAGCACACACTGATATACAGACTCAACACTGTCCTCAGCACACACTGATATACAGACTCAACACTGTCCTCAGCACACACTGATATACAGACTCAACACTGTCCTGACCTCACACTGATATACAGACTCAACACTGTCCTCAGCACACACTGATATACAGACTCAACACTGTCCTCAGCACACACTGATATACAGACTCAACACTGTCCTGACCTCACACTGATATACAGACTCAACACTGTCCTCAGCACACACTGATATACAGACTCAACACTGTCCTGACCTCACACTGATATACAGACTCAACACTGTCCTCAGCACACACTGATATACAGACTCAACACTGTCCTCAGCACACACTGATATACAGACTCAACACTGTCCTCAGCACACACTGATATACAGACTCAACACTGTCCTGACCTCACACTGATATACAGACTCAACACTGTCCTGACCTCACACTGATATACAGACTCAACACTGTCCTCAGCACACACTGATATACAGACTCAACACTGTCCTGACCTCACACTGATATACAGACTCAACACTGTCTTCAGCACACACTGATATACAGACTCAACACTGTCCTCAGCACACACTGATATACAGACTCAACACTGTCCTCAGCACACACTGATATACAGACTCAACACTGTCCTCAGCACACACTGATATACAGACTCAACACTGTCCTGACCTCACACTGATATACAGACTCAACACTGTCCTGAGCACACACTTCGCTTCGCTTCAGTCAATCGGAATTCACTCCTTCTCTTCTATCTCTCTCTCTCTGCATTTCTTCTTCCCTCTCTCCCCCTATCTCATCTCTCCCTCTTATCCCCCCCCCCAGACTGAGAGGGATGTGAGTGTCCGTCAGAGGGCCGCTGACCTGCTCTACGCCATGTGTGACCGCAGCAACGCCAAGCAGATCGTAGCAGAGATGCTCAGCTACCTGGAGACGGCCGACTACTCCATCAGGGAGGAGATGGTACGCGCGTGCACGTGTGTGTGTGTGTGTGTGTGTGTGTGTGTGTGCGCGCGCGTGCGTGCGTGCGTTGTACAACAGCGGTAGGTAGCTGGTTGCCATTCAAAGTTGGTGAAGAAGACTTTCTTTTCCTTTTTTTTTTGTCATGTCATGTGTGTATAACTTTATATTTTAAAGTATAACAATAGATGTTTCATTGTGTTTTACACTGCAAAAGAAGAAGTGGTGAAAGTATTCCCCAGCAGTGGCCCACTGTCAAGCTTTTGTCTTCGCTGAGATGGTCTGTGATTGCGATCTGTGCAGAAGGAATCCGTTTTGTGGATTTGAAGTTTTGATTGCAGATGTAGACAAGTTTTCCCCTAAATCTGAGGGGGGAGAACCATTCTCCTGTTGCTTCCTCTATGCACTGGCCTCCTCTGAGGTCTAACCCCCCCCCCCCTACTGCCTCTCTCCAGGTGTTGAAGGTAGCCATCTTGTCTCTCTCAGGGGTTGAAGGTAGCCATCTTGTCTCTCTCAGGTGTTGAAGGTAGCCATCTTGTCTCTCTCAGGTGTTGAAGGTAGCCATCTTGTCTCTCCAGGTGTTGAAGGTAGCCATCTTGTCTCTCTCAGGTGTTGAAGGTAGCCATCTTGTCTCTCCAGGTGTTGAAGGTAGCCATCTTGTCTCTCTCTCTCAGGTGTTGAAGGTAGCCATCTTGTCTCTCCAGGTGTTGAAGGTAGCCATCTTGTCTCTCCAGGTGTTGAAGGTAGCCATCTTGTCTCTCCAGGTGTTGAAGGTAGCCATCTTGTCTCTCTCAGGTGTTGAAGGTAGCCATCTTGTCTCTCTCAGGTGTTGAAGGTAGCCATCTTGTCTCTCTCAGGTGTTGAAGGTAGCCATCTTGTCTCTCCAGGTGTTGAAGGTAGCCATCTTGTCTCTCCAGGTGTTGAAGGTAGCCATCTTGTCTCTCCAGGTGTTGAAGGTAGCCATCTTGTCTCTCCAGGTGTTGAAGGTAGCCATCTTGTCTCTCTCAGGTGTTGAAGGTAGCCATCTTGTCTCTCTCAGGTGTTGAAGGTAGCCATCTTGTCTCTCCAGGTGTTGAAGGTAGCCATCTTGTCTCTCCAGGTGTTGAAGGTAGCCACCTTGTCTCTCCAGGTGTTGAAGGTAGCCATCTTGTCTCTCTCAGGTGTTGAAGGTAGCCATCTTGTCTCTCTCAGGTGTTGAAGGTAGCCATCTTGTCTCTCTCAGGTGTTGAAGGTAGCCATCTTGGCTGAGAAGTACGCGGTGGACTACTCCTGGTACGTGGACACCATTCTCAACCTCATCCGCATCGCCGGGGACTACGTCAGTGAGGAGGTGTGGTACCGCGTCATCCAGATCGTCATCAACCGCGACGACGTTCAGGGCTACGCCGCCAAGACGGTCTTTGAGGTACGACCCCGGGTGTTGAGAAACGCCAATCAGGACGTGTGCTTTAAGGAACGACCCGACCAGAGAACTTTCCTGTTTTCCCTTAAAAACGTCTTTACTGTTCGGGTTATAAGGACAGGAATGAATGTTAGAATGAGTAGTTAAGTCTTAAAACGTTCAAGGTAGATTAGGTGCTACAACCTTAAACTGTGTATTTGGACAGGGACAGTCTCAAGCCGATACCCATGCAGCTTACGCTGTGCATCAGACCAACACATGGTTGGACAAGCTTTGAGGGCAAAGCACTACATTGATTTATTTTATTTTTTTCATCATCAAAAGATGATAGCGATCATTGCTTCCTCCTGGTTTTGTAGAGGTCGACAGAAACCCAAACCAGCCCAAACTGACATCTCCAGTCGTACCACAGCCTACCACTGTTGTCGTGCCCTCGAGCAAGGCACTCGCCCCCTAATTGCTCCAGGGGGTGCTGACTACAGCTGACCCTGTGCCTAGAACAAAAAAATATATATAATTGTTGTGTGTTTGTTCTGTGCGAATGACAAAAAGGCTGAATCTAATCACAATCGTCACCGTAATAACTGTGTGGTCCGGCCTCCTTCCTCTAGGCGTTGCAGGCCCCAGCGTGTCACGAGAACATGGTGAAGGTGGGCGGGTACATCCTGGGAGAGTTTGGAAACCTCATCGCCGGGGACCCGCGCTCCAGGTGGGTGGGGCCTCGCCTACAGTCGCCACGGCAACACAAGACACGCAAGTCTGACATCTGCTGTTGTTTCCCGGGCTTATTTTCTCTCTCTCTCTCTCTCTCAACCCCCCCCCATCCTTTTCCCTTTCTTTCCCCCCCCCCCCCCCCTCCTCTCTTCCAGTCCCCTGGTCCAGTTCAACCTGCTCCACTCCAAGTTCCACCTGTGTTCGGTGCCCACGCGCGCCCTGCTCCTGTCCGCCTACATCAAGTTTATCAACCTGTTCCCCGAGACCAAGGCCACCATCCAGGAGGTGCTGCGCTCTGACAGCCAGATCCGCAACTCGGACGTGGAGCTGCAGCAGCGGGCCGTGGAGTACCTGAAGCTCTCCTCCATCGCCAGCACCGACGTCCTGGTGAGGACTGACCCTCTGGTCAACACTAGGGGTGTAACGGATCACGGATAATCCGTGATCCGTACGGATCGCCCCCCCACGGTTCGGCACGCATGTGTACCGCGGATCAATTGCAAAATTTTAACAAGTAATAATATTACTTAATATATTACTTAATATCTCTTGTAAATCACAATGTAGAGTTGCCATGAAAAGATAGACGTGTAGAGTTGCGTGCTTTGTTTTACTCTAAAGCGCAATGATAGGTTGATAATGCGAAAAAAAAGAATCCGTTGTTTACTCACTACACGTGAAGCTGGGAATCCACAACAACAAGGCTGCGTTCGTAAATTCGCTCTGGAATCTGATCAGCGTTCAAGGAACGCCTCTTGTCCAATCAAATTACTTGGTCGACAACTAGGTAGCTCGACAACTTCTGATAATGAAGGCATTTTTTTCATACTGTAACGTCCCGACTTGGACAGTGGTTGAAATAATGACAGATAGCTTCTCTCATGTAATCTGTGCGTTTAATTGTAAACTATCTCATACACAACTTTCTTAGTTCACCGGAGCTCTCTCTCCCAACCGTCTCAACCACACACACAGCACCCGCCCCCCCCCCCCCCGTGACCTCCACCAATCACAGGGGTGCATTGGCACACAACACAGTAACAGTGCGAACATGAACATGAACTCAAGCATTAATGAACATTAATGAACAGGGTTGCTACAATACCATGTTCAAAATATGGGTTCACTTTATTATTTAGTTAAAAGTGGCATAAAACATGTTTATTCGTCTGGTTTAAAGAGCCCAGTGATTCACTGCTGCAACCAGGCGCCTCCCTCTTTCATATTGCACTACTTATAATTTAAGTTGAATGTGTATTTCAGTATAATATGTAATGTTTGAGTGTAGAATATGTTTTATATATATATATATATATATACAGTATATCTCAAAAGTGAGTACACCCTTTAGATTTTTGCAAATATTCTGTTATATCCTTTCAGGGGATAACATTATCCTACTGAAACTTTGATATAACTTAAAGTAGTCAGTGTGCTGCTTGAATAACAGTATAGATTTATTGTGATTAGAAAATTACTCAGTACACAGCTGTTAATGTCTAAACAGCTGGCAACAAAAGTGAGTACACCCCATAGTGAACATGTCCTAATTGTGCCCAATGATGTTGTTTTCCCGCCCTGGTGTCATGTGACTCGTTAGTGTTACAAGGATTCAGGTGTAAATGATAAGCAGGGCTGTTAAATTTGGTGTTTTGGGCACAATTCTCTCTGAATGCTGGACAACATGGCACCTCATGGCAAGGAACTCTCTGAGCGGCTGAAAAAAGGATTATTGCGCTTCACAAAGATGGCCTTGGCTATAAGAAGATTGCCAACACCCTGAAAATGAGTTGCAGCACAGTGGCTAAGATCATACAGCGGTTTTCCAGGACAGGTTCCACTCGGAACAGGCCTCGCCAGGGTCGACCAAAGAAGTTGAGTCCACGTGCTCAGCGTCATATCCAGAGGTTGGTTTCCAAAAATAGACGTGCGAGTGCTTCCAGCATTGCTGCAGAGGTTGCAGAAGTGGGATGTCAGCCTGTCAGTGCCCAGACCATACGCCGCACACTGCATCAAATCGGTTTGTATGGCCATCGCCCCAGACAGAAGCCTCTTCTGAAACCGATGCATAAGAAAGCCCGCAAACAGTTTGCTGAAGACAATGAATCCAAGAACATGAGTTACTGGAACCATGTCCTGTGGTCTGATGAGACCAAAATAAACCTGTTTGGGTCAGATGGTGTCCGGCGTGTGTGGCGGCACCCTGGTGAGGAGTACCAAGACAAATGTGTTTTGCCTACAGTCAAGCATGGTGGTGGCAGCATCATGGTCTGGGGCTGCATGAGTGCTGCCGGCACTGGGGAGCTGCATTTCATTGAGGGACACATGAATTCCAATATATACTGTGACATCCTGCAGCAGAGCATGATCCCCTCTCTTCGGAAACTGGGCCGTTTTTTAGGGCAGTTTTCCAACATGATAATGACCCTAAACACACCTCCAAGATGACAACGGCCTTGCTGAAGAAGCTGAAGGTTAAGGTGATGGACTGGCCAAGTATGTCTCCAGACCTAAACCCAATTGAGCACATGTGGGGCATCCTCAAGAGGAAGGTGGAGGAGTGCAAGGTGTCCAACATCCGTGGGCTCCGTGATGTCGTCATGGAGGAGTGGAAGAAGATTCCAGAAGCAACCTGTGCAGCTCTGGTGAATTCCATGCCCAGGAGAGTTAAAGCAGTGCTAGATAACAATGGTGGTCACACAAAATATTGACACTTTGGGCACAATTTAGACATGTTCACTATGGGGTGTACTCACTTTTGTTGCCAGCT
Organism: Nansenia antarctica; assembly: GCF_963989245.1. NCBI lineage: Eukaryota > Metazoa > Chordata > Actinopteri > Argentiniformes > Microstomatidae > Nansenia > Nansenia antarctica. The sequence goes on from NC_137675.1 coordinate 45,713,975, forward strand.
GTTTAGACATTAACAGCTGTGTACTGAGTAATTTTCAATGGACAATAAATCTATACTGTTATTCAAGCAGCACACTGACTACTTTAAGTTATATCAAAGTTTCATTAAGATAGTCTTATCCACTGAAAGGATATGACAGAATATTTGCAAAAATCTAAAGGGTGTACTCACTTTTGAGATATAATGTATATATATTACCAGTTTTGACATCTTGAATGTTGTTGGGTTTTTTCACATAATAAAAGTGGTGTTTTTACAGAATTCAAGGAAAAAGCTGTTTTTATAAAAAATAAAAAAGGTTTGTGTTGATCCGAAAAATGATCCGATCCGTGACTCAAAAACCGTGACCCGATCCGATCCGTGAGTTAGGTGATCCGTTACACCCCGAGTCAACACTGTTACTGACCCCTCTGGTCATCATTGTTACTGACCCCTCTGGTCATCATTGTTACTGACCCTCACTCTGGTCAACACTGTTACTGACCCCTCTGGTCAACACTGTTACTGACCCCTCTGGTCAACACTGTTACTGACCCCTCTGGTCAACACTGTTACTGACCCCTCTGGTCAGCACTGTTACTGACCCCTCTGGTCAGCACTGTTACTGACCCCTCTGGTCAGCACTGTTACTGACCCCTCTGGTCAACACTGTTACTGACCCCTCTGGTCAACACTGTTACTGACCCTCTGGTCAACACTGTTACTAACCCCTCTGGTCAACCCTGTTACTGACCCTCACTCTGGTCAGCACTGTTACTGACCCCTCTGGTCAACACTGTTACTGACCCCTCTGGTCAACACTGTTACTGACCCTCTGGTCAACACTGTTACTGACCCCTCTGGTCAACACTGTTACTGACCCTCTGGTCATCATTGTTACTGACCCCTCTGGTCAACACTGTTACTGACCTTCACTCTGGTCAACACTGTTACTGACCCCTCTGGTCAACACTGTTACTGACCCTCACTCTGGTCAACACTGTTACTGACCTTCACTCTGGTCAACACTGTTACTGACCCTCACTCTGGTCAACACTGTTACTGACCCTCACTCTGGTCAACCCTGTTACTGACCCTCTGGTCAACACTGTTACTGACCCTCACTCTGGTCAACACTGTTACTGACCCTCACTCTGGTCAACCCTGTTACTGACCCTCTGGTCATCATTGTTACTGACCCCTCTGGTCAACCCTGTTACTGACCCTCTGGTCAACACTGTTACTGACCCTCACTCTGGTCAACCCTGTTACTGACTCCTCTGGTCAACACTGTTACTGACCCTCACTCTGGTCAACCCTGTTACTGACTCCTCTGGTCAACACTGTTACTGACCCTCACTCTGGTCAACACTGTTACTGACCCCTCTGGTCAACACTGTTACTGACCCTCTGGCCAACACTGTTACTACAGTCATAGCTTGGTCATCACTGGTGTAATTCCAGTGATGGCCCATAAAGTTAAGTTCGGTAAAGTTTCCGGGGCATCGACCTTCTTTACAAAGTAGGTGACTTAAGAAGGCAGGTTGAGGAGTGAGGAGAATGTGGCTCACTGTTTCCTCGGGCCAGAGGCAGATGGTTTGAGTTTCAGAATGAATAATAGGTAGAATGAATAATAGGTAGAATGAAGCTTTGGCGGCCGTCACAGGAGGATTTGGGGAGTGATGAAAGGCTAGGTCGTCAGGACGGTCACCTCTCCTCGATTTCCTCTCAGCTGCTCAAAGGCCTTTTCTACAGGCTCGCAGGGATTCAGACAGCCATGGAGGAGAGGATCTGGCTGGCCTAGAGGAGAGTGGACAGTAGATAGAAGGGAGAAGGATTCAGGTCAACAGCCCCTGATCATACTCCAAACCACAATTAGTGCCGTAACCATCACCATTCACTCCACACCTGAACCACAGTCACAACTGATTCTGTCAACTGGATTTCTGGAATCAGTAAATAGTATTATAATCAGGGGTGCACATAACTGGTGCGCCAGTGCGCATGCGTCGCCAAAATGCATGCTGCGCGGCAGATCAGCCGCATGAGGGCGCTTTTGCGCACCAAAAAATAAAAAAATTAAAAATCAATTTGATCACAAAAAAAACATCCTCTACCATGGTTGAAATTGAGGACAGTGATAATTTACAGCAGTCAAGAGAGCAGTGATGATGACGATTAAGCTTGTAGTATAAATAAATGCTTAGGCTGTAACTTTTTGTTGAAAAGTTGATTTCAGTGTTTACAGAACAGAGCAGTGCTTAAAGAGATCAGTTGATTTCATTGTGTTTAAAGGAGTCTGACAGACTTTCATGCTTAAAGAGCAGTCATTTGATTTTGCATTTGTTTCTTTTGTTTTGCACACAATCATTTGTTCGTTCATCTTTATTTATGAATAAATGTCATTTTGCTAATATAAGTTATCCATGTATCCCTTTTTCATCCATCCTGTGGGACGGGTCGTGACTCGCGAGCTCGGGGAGCACCAAGCAGCATCCCTAGGTGCTCCTCTGAGCACTGGCCCCAAAAAGTTATGTGCACCCCTGATTATAATCTCTCTCTCTCTCTCTCTCTCTCTCTCTCTCTCTCTCTCTCTCTCTCTCTCTCTCACACTCTCTTTCCTCTCACACACTCTCTCTCTCACACACTCTCTCGCTCTCTCTCTCACACACTCTCTCGCTCTCTCTCATGCACTCTCTCACACACACACACACACACCCACTCTCTCTCTCACACTCTCTCTCACACTCTCACACTCTCTCACACACTCTCACACACACTCTCTCTCACACTCTCTCTCACACTCTCTCACACACACTCTCACACACACACACACACACTCTCTCACACACACTCTCTCTCACACTCTCTCTCTCACACTCTCTCTCTCACACTCTCTCTCACACACACTCTCTCTCACACACTCTCTCACACACTCTCTCACACACTCTCTCACACACTCTCACACACACTCACACACACACACACACACTCTCTCACACACACACTCTCTCTCACACACACTCTCCCTCCCTCCCTCCCTCTCTCTCTCTCTCTCTCTCTCTCTCTCTCTCTCTCTCTCTCTCTCTCTCTCTCTCTCTCTCTCTCTCTCTCTCTCTCTCTCTCTCCCTCCCTCCCTCCAGGCCACAGTGCTAGAGGAGATGCCCCCCTTCCCCGAGAGGGAGTCGTCCATCCTGGCCAAGCTGAAGAAGAAGAAGGGCCCGGGGACCGTGACCGTGTCGGAGCTGGAGGACGGCAAGAGAGAGGGAGGAGAGCTGAACGGAGGGGCGGACCGGGGAGCCGACGCCTCAGGCCTGGCTGCCTCTAACGCTGTGAGTAGAGGGGACGAAGAGGCGGTCCCATTCATCTGTTACCACGTTATCTAAGGTCGCGGTTCGTTTGCGTCAATGGACCTATCGCTAAGCCACGCCCCCCTTTGAAAACTCGGACAAACAAACAACGCTTCACTGACAGTGACTGACTGACCGACCGTGACTGAATGACATTCAATAACCTACAATGGCGGGAGTTGGCAAATTTCTGATTTCTGATTTACCGCAGCAAGTGATGAGACATGTTTTTTTTAAAGATGACAAGAATATTTAGTCTAGAAGATTTAGTCTAGAAGCTTTTCACCATCAGATATTAGCGAATGTCTTTTTTTTGTTGTTATTTTTTCTGAGTGGGGCAGTCCCACTCATATTTTTCATTTTATTTGACAGATACAGTGAAGATTTAGACAGGAAGGATGGGTGAGAGAGAGAGGAGGGATGACATGCAGGATATGTCCCCGGCCAGAATCGAACCGGGGACCCTGCGGTTACATGGTCAGCGCTTAACCCACTACGCCACCTAAGCGCCCATTAGCGAGTTGTTTGTCCGAGTTTTCTGCCTGTATGGACTTTTGCTGTGATATGATTGGACAATTTCTATTTTGGGGCGTGGCTTAGCGATAGGTCCATTACAGGACACAACACAATCCTCCGAGATGGGCTCTGACCGGGGGGGGGGGGGGTAATAGCAGTTAACAGAGAAAGCCACAGAACCCAGTATCGTGAACCGTTGAGTGTTGAGTGTATCGTTCCATCCCTAATTCCATGTCCCTGTCTGTTAGTACACCTGGGGCTGAAATTCATGGTTGGATAGCTCATCAGTCGTCGATGCTAGCCCCTACCTGGGTAATGTGCAGCAGCCATTTTGTCCCCCGGAAGAGCTCTGCTTTGTCAGCGGAGAGACGTGTGGTTGTTATGCCAGTTATAAGCCAAGGATGATTTAGATTTAGACCATGACAGTGGAACCAGATATAGGCTCCGAGTCAGGAAAGAAAGTATTGGGTTGAAACATGTATTTATACCCAAGTCCTGTTTAGTATTATACTTAGGGAACTTAACACAGGACAATATACAGGGGGAGGATAGATACCTGGTGAAAGTACTGTTGATAGCTTGCAGGAAGGCAATAAGGAGGGCATGGTACAAGGTAGACCCCCTATGAAGGAGCAGTGGCTGGGCGTTGTGGAAGAGATATTTACCATGGAGCGATTCACATTTAGATTCAGGGTGCAGGAAGTAAGGTTTGAAAGGAAATGGGAGAAGTGGAGAGATTACAGAGGGGAGAGAGTTGACACCACTAGCCTTGAGGTTTGAATCGGGCAAAAAAAAATAGTTGCAATGTAAATTAATGAAAGAACCCATATGCTCTTTTTATTTATTTTTTCATTAATTCTTTTTAAATTAATTTTTTCTCATTTTTTGATGTATTTTGCTTCATTGTGTATAAAGAAACATTTGAATAAAAATGTAATTATAAATAACATGTATTTCAACTAAATGTTATGAAACCCAATATGTATGTTTGTTTGTGTCTCCCTCCCAGTCCACCCCCTCCCCCTCAGCGGATCTGCTCGGCCTCCGCTCGGCCGCTCCCGTCGGCTCGTCCGCCCCCGGCGCCGGCAGCCTATTGGTGGATGTGTTCTCAGAGGCGGGGCCCGCCGCCCCCTCCGCCGGCGTGAACGACGACGGCTTCCTGAGGTGAAAGTTAATCACCGTTACGACGGAAGTCGTCCCTCAGTAAACGTGAACCGTTTGTTAGGGCCCTCCTTTTACTATCGTCGGTGGTCGCCGTTTTCTTTTGCGAAAAATACCTACGACCTGGCGCCTAGGGCCGACCGCTTCCCGCTCTTTCTGTCGTGGTGTGGTGTCGTTTTGTGTGTTTTGTCCGTGCGTTGTTGTTGTTGCTCAGACACGTTATAGTACGATATGACATTTAGTAAAATAAAAACATAAAAACAAGGAGCCGCCTCTACCGTTACCGTGGTTTGTGAGGCCCCGCCGGTCCTTGTTCCGTCTTTCACTTTGTCTGACTCTCTCTTCTCGTTTCTCCTCTGCGTTTGTGTCTAATCTGGTCTGTTCTCTTTTTAATCTTGCCGTGTATGTGACTGTCTTTCTCTTTTTCTTGCTTTCTCTCTCTCTCTCTCTCTCCCTCCCTCCTTCCCCTCTCCATTTCCCCTTTCTCTGTGTTTTTGTGTGTGTGTGTGTGTGTGTGTGTGTGTGTGTGTGTGTGTGTCTGTATGCGTGTGTATTTGTGTGTTCGCGCGCTTGGTCTGGCTGCGTGTGCTTGATTTGTCTGTCTGTCTGTCTGTCTGTCTGTCTCTCGTTCCCCCCGATTGTGATTGGACATTGGCAGAGATCTGGAACCTTCCACCGAGACCTCTGACTCCCTATTGGTTGAGGGTCCTGGTGACTCGGAGTAAGGGGCCAGTAGTAGACGCCACAGCGTGGACCGCAATACTTGGCCACAAAATGGCCGACAGTACCTCAGTCATGTGTTGCACCCAGACACACATGAACACTTGTTCAGAAGCCCTATGGAGGCGGAAACATCAGTCAGCAGCATATAGTCACTTGTATATGTAGAATATCTGGCGTGGGTTGTTGGTTTATGGAATTGTATGGTAAATGTCCAGTTTCTTTGTTTTTCGAAACACAAAAAATGTACCACGCTTTTGTTAGTCAGCTTATACGTCACTCTGTTCTTGGTAATGCTGTCATTTTTTTTTTTCTTCAGCGGGAATCTTGAAATGCTTGTATTAACCACCTCTGCTTTGTTTTCCTTCCCCGATTATTTTTTTTCTTCCATTTTTTCTTTCTTTCTCACGCCTCACTGCTTCGGCCTCCCTCAAAAACCTCTCCGTCACTTTTCTATATCTGTCCATTTTTCGGTTCCTCTCTCTTTTCTTCCATCACTATCCACACTTTCCTCCCCAACCCCCCCCCCCCCCCCCCATCCCTCCTTCTTCTTTCCTACGGTCTCTCAGCTCTGCTCCCCCCTCTGTGACTTCTGAGGACGCTGCCCCTCCTCTGCCTGAGTCAGAGGAGCTTCTGAACAAGTAAGAGCCCAACCTGCCCACCCCACCCCAACGCTCCCTGCTTAGCTCTGTTTTGAGGGGGGGTCGTCTATCACTCTTGAGCCAAAAGGTATAATAACAATGCACTGCCCTGACACATTCTATTCTCTTCTTAACCTGAGCGGTTTGTGTCCATTGAGTGTTTTTGTGGTACCACAACAGTGTTACCACATACATCCACCATGTTGTCATGATACGGTTGCAGGTTGCAGGTATCAGCTTTCTACTCTCACACTTTCGGTAATACGATATTCCATTAAGCCGACGCTCCGCTGATGCTGGTATCACGGTGTCGTCTGGTGCACCGGAACCTTACTGGACCACCAGATAAAACTAGCACCGCTGTCTTTGTGTGTCCGGGCTGTGTCCATCCCAAAGAGTGTGTTTGTTCCGAGCTCTTATAGTGCATGTTTCTTTCCAACAAGTCATCCTAAAGCAACTCGCCTAAAGCTGCAGGTGTGTCCTCTAAGGCTGTATATGCGTGGCAGCAATGATTTCCTTTCGGCCCCAGAAACATCGCTTCATTAGCCGTCCCTGACCTCCTGGCACTAAGGTTAAGTCAGATGCACCCAATTTTGTCGCACCGCCGAATTCGATTCCATTGTTTTCAATGAGCCAATGCACACGGCGTGCGATGCGATTTTATCGCACGACAACATTCGATTCTCCATTCACACCAATTGAAATAATAAAAATAATTGAGATTCGAATGTTGTCGTGCGGCAAAATCCCACGCCGTGTGCATTGGCCTTTAGTCTTAGGACCGATCATGTTTGGATCGCAGTACACTGCAGTACACGGTTCTTATGTTTCCCGGCGTTAGATATTCTCACCGTGAACTTTGTGAGAAACAAAGAAGTGGTCGTAACGACCTTCGCCTTCGTTATTCTTTAACATCGTCGGTTGTACTGTCGACACCAGGCTCATCTTGGCCTCTCTAACCACCGTAGTAGGTTAGGTAGCCTCTCTAACTACCGTAGTAGGTTAGGTAGTAAGTTAGGTAGTAGGTTAGGTAGTAGGTTAGGTAGTAGGTTAGGTAGTAGGTTAGGTAGGAGGTTAGGTAGGAGGTTAGGTAGTAGGTTAGGTAGGAGGTTAGGTAGGAGGTTAGGTAGTAGGTTAGGTAGTAGGTTAGGTAGTAGGTTAGGTAGGAGGTTAGGTAGTAGGTTAGGTAGTAGGTTAGGTAGTAGGTTAGGTAGTAGGTTAGGTAGGAGGTTAGGTAGGAGGTTAGGTAGTAGGTTAGGTAGTAGGTTAGGTAGGAGGTTAGGTAGGAGGTTAGGTAGTAGGTTAGGTAGTAGGTTAGGTAGGAGGTTAGGTAGTAGGTTAGGTAGGAGGTTAGGTAGGAGGTTAGGTAGTAGGTTAGGTAGTAGGTTAGGTAGTAGGTTAGGTAGTAGGTTAGGTAGGAGGTGAGGTAGCCCATATCAACATGCTGCCCAGTGACACGGCGAAACCAAAGGCGCTCGCTCAAATCTAACGGAAACTATGAAAAACTGAAACTGTCCCCCTTTCTCCAAAAAGAAAACCTCAAACAAAACAAAACCTCAAAAGTGTTCCAAACAGCTGTCTGTCCGATTACTTTAGAAAACCAAACCGGCAACGTTCGCGAACCCATATGTAACCGTTTTCCGACGACTTTTAAGAACAACACATACATCTGCTGCCCCTCATGTTGGGCTCAAACGTCTTGAACCGGGATAATACTTTAGGTCTTACCTTAAAACCCCTTTGCGTAGCACAACTGCAGACAAGTCCAATACTTCAGAGCCGATCCAGTTCCTTTAGGATTCCGACCCTCTCTTCCGGGACACACTGCTGCCGTTTCAAATGAAATAAACACGTCTGAAAGCCAAGGTGCAGGACAGGTGCACACCTGCAACCGATCGGATCCCGGAGGTCAGAATTAACAGTGGTCAGCAGTCGGCTGACGAACACAATGTTTCAAGGAGAAGTGATGTTGGGATAGGATGAAAATGCTGTCTCTCCCTCCTCCTCCTCATTCTCATTCCCTATCCCTTATTCTCTCCTCCTCCTCCTCCCTCCCTATCCCTCGGTCCCCTCCTCCTCCTCCTCCTCCTCCTCCTCCTGCTCCTCCTCCTCTTCTTCCACCTCCTCACTCCTTATCCCTCGGTCCCCTCCACCTCCTCCTCCTCACTCCCTGTCCCTCGGTCCCCTCCTCCTCCTCCTCCTCCTCCTCCCAGGTTTGTATGTAAGAACAACGGCGTGCTGTTCGAGAACCAGCTGCTTCAGATCGGGATCAAGTCAGAGTACCGCCAGAACCTGGGTGAGTTGTGTGTCGTACATAAGGATGTCAAATACAATAAAAGAAGAGAAACAAATGTAAGAAATAAATACATAACACATTTAGTAACACGGTCTTAATCCCCTCACACAAGTGAGGTTCTATCTCCTAAACCCGAAATGTAGGTTCCACTTGCCTTAATAAAATGCTTTAAGGACTTTGAACCACTGATAGGGCTTTCACACCGGCAAAGAACCGTGCTGGTTCGCGTTCGCAAACCAAGTCTGGAACCGGCCGGCGCGTTCAGACCGAAGCTCAATTGGTTCGGAACCTGAAAAGTTGGTTCGCAGCGGGCACCAAAAAATAGTGGTTCTCAAGCGCGAACCAAAACGAAGAACAGTCACGTCGTCAGTGGGTGTGTCCTATTCTAGGCTTCAGAGACCAGCAAGGAGGAAGTAGACAAAATGTAATCTAATCTAAATCTAATCATTAGTGATCAAAAACAATATCAAAAGTGTCATTATTCTCTCTATCTTCCTCACATGCTCAGCAAACACACACACGCACACGCGCGCGGACATGCGCGAACGCGAATTTCGTAAGCCATTTCTATTCCAGTAATGGAGCAGCTGATTAGTAAAAGAATGCATATAGAAAGTGTCTTTTGTTTTGTTTCACAGAAAATTGTGTTTATTTCAGATACTGTAGTAGTGGAAGATATTATCCTCTTTTCCGGTGAAGTAGCTGCCATCTAGTTGTGAATTGTTTTGTTTATCCCGCCCCTTCATCACCCAGCGTTGATGACGCGGATGGTTCAGGTTACACTGGTATGAACGCGGGCTCGTTCGCCAGACAGCACCAAGGTTCAGAGGTTTCCGAACGCGAACGCGAACCGGCACGGTTCTTTGCCGGTGTGAAAGCCCTATGAGTCCCTTGCCTTGACAATATTTAAGACTTCACTTGCCTTGAAAATATGTAAGACTTGACTTTATGAAAATATTTAAGACTTGACTTTAAGAAGAAGGTGAGTTGTGTGTTGTACATAAGAAGTGTCGCTTAGGTACGTTTTGTGTGACCTAAACATATGATACATACATACATACTGTACATACATACATACATACATACATACATACATACGTACATACATACATAGTGCCCTGCGTAAGTAGTGGGACAGCGAAGCATTTCTTTTTAAAAGTTTTTAAAAAAAAAAATCTGAGTGGGGCAGTCCCACTCATATTTTTCTTTTTAATGACAGATATAGTATAGATTGTGACAGGAAGGATGGGTGAGAGAGAGAAGGGATGACATGCAGGATATGTCCGCGGCTGGAATCGAACCGGGAGCCCTGCGGTACATAGTCAGCGCTTAATCCACTACGCCACCTAAGCGCCCCCAGTGAAGCATTTCTTTCTTCTTTCGGCTGCTCTACGCTCGAAAAACAATTACTATGTGGTTAAAGTAGAAGTTTTCAGCTTTTATTCTTTATTTTTATTGTATTTGTGTACATATTGGTTTCACCATTCAGAATATGTATTGCGTGAGTTGGCCTGTTCCAGGGAAGTGAGGTGGTGCAGAGACCGTGTGTCCGGGTTCATCCAGGGCCTTCCGTCACAGCGTTTGTTGTGCCGTCATAAGAGCTGCTCTCCATGTCTAGTATTGATTCTGGGTTTTGCGGTTTGCCTTTGGAGTCTGATATTACTGTCTGTCCATGTGAGGACCAAAGAGACGTCAATGAAAGCCAAGTAAGTAGCCTTGAGAACCCACGGTTCTCTCCAGCCTAACGGCCCTTAGGAGGCAGGAGCCTATCTCCTGTTTCCGTAGTGTGAGGCAGCTTGATGTACAAGTACCCCCCCCTGGACATGACGCTGGTATGTCGTAGGGTCTTACCCCCCCAATCCAACCCTTAATGCTGAGTGCCAAGCAAGGAGGCATCAGGTTCCTTTTTTATAGTCTTTGGTATATGACTCGGCTGGGGATTGAACTCACCAACCTCCCAATCTCAGGGCGGACACTCTAACCTCAAGGCCGCTGAGCTGGGAAGCCGTAAGGAGGCTGAAATATCAGGGAGAAAGCTGTCAGAAACAACAGCCAACAGCCTTCAACCTAACTAACACTGCCAAGCTCCTTATGACCTGGACTACTGAGCGTTAAACAGGGGTGCAAACTTGTCACCTTTCTGCTAAATTAGCTGTTTTTACTTCAAAATAGGTCATCCACATGAATCATGTAGATCTGCAAAAAAGATATTTGTGGGGGGGGGGGGTCTACGTCTCATCCAAGTCACATGATGACTATTCTTCTAACTAATCTCTTCTAACTAGTCTGCTAAACTCCGCTGCTGTTGAAATAACGTTTAGTTTCATGCAGCTAGGTAAAATTCTAGACAGTGTGGAGGACAGTCACAGTAAGCAACCTGTTTTCAACATAATTATGCGTGTGTTAAGGTTAGGCCGCTGAGACCACCATCAGTGCTAGCGCTATCCATCTACCACCGCTAGTGCTAGCGATATCCACCCCATCGACAAAATGTTATCCGCGCAAAAAAAATGTCACCTTTTTGTGCCATCACCAGTTTACACCCCTGGTTAAGTTACTGTGTACAGTGTGCCATCACCTGAACATGGGGGATGTTTTTGAAAAAAAAATCCTGGAGGAATAATAATAATAATAATGATGTGTTTGTGTGTCCCTTCTTAGGGAGGATGTATCTGTTCTACGGCAACAAGACGTCCGTGCAGTTTGTCAGCTTCAGCACTACAGTGAGCTGCCCGGGAGAGCTGCAGTCTCATATCCTTTCAATGAACTGACTGACTGACTCACACACACACTCCCATATATACACACTCTCATACTTATACACACGGTCACACTCTCACACATATACACACTGTCACACTCCTGTATCCAAACCATAGCTTGCAGTACATCAGTACCACTGTCGTGGAGGAAGCAAACACAGAGGGGATAACAACAGTGGTAGAACCGACCCAACCCCCTAGACCTGTAGTCGAAAAGAGACTAGCAGGGCATAGACTGCATGTGAAGTGGCCTGGTGCCGGGGCTGTGGGAAACTATCAATACTGACCTGACCCTGTCTCTTGAGCAACTTAAAGGGACAGTGGAAAAGAAGTTGGAGAGAATGGGGGATATCATCTACCAGTATGGGGCAGAACGCTTTGGAGTGCAAGAAAGGAAAGGCGGGAAAGATGTTCCAACTGCACCCGTTTCCAGGAGGCAACAGGAGATCCAGCGCCTCGTCCTAGAAAGAAGACAACTTAGGAAACGGTGGAAAAAAGCCTCTGGAGTGGAAAGGGAAGGCATAAACGCACTTCAAGTCAACATCAAATCACGGCTGGCATCCCTCCGTAGAGCAGAGAACCTCCGGAAACGTAGAAGGAAGAAAGAACAAGCTAGAACACAGTTCTATAAGGATCCCTTCAAGTTCCTTAAAAGTATCTTCACAAAGGAAAAAAGTGGAGCTCTAAAAACAACAAAGACAGACCTGGAAAATCACCTGAAAGAAACACACTCTCACCCAAGGCGGCATGAACATCTGACCATTCCCTCTGATATCCCACCAATCGACCCCCCTGAACACCACATGCTGATCAGCCCTCCAACCTGGAAAGAGGTGGAAAACACAGTGCGTCGAGCAAGAACGGAATCAGCCCCGGGGCCAAACGGAGTCCCATACAAGGTGTATAAGAACGCATCAGATGTCCTGAGGTTTCTCTGGAGGCTCATGAGAACAGCATGGCAGAAGAAGATAATACCTAAAGCGTGGCGCAGGGCAGGTGGAGTCCTCATCCCAAAGGAGAAGGATGCAGTCAACATCAGGGCCTGGGAGCTCATACATTTGGGAACCTAGCTGTGAACTCACCTCTCTACATTCTGAGTAAGTAGACTATCTAGTTAAGCTGGACTACTGATAAATTGATACCTGTCTTGTTATTAGTATTAGAGTGATAGCTGTCTGTTTTAAGACTATCTAGTTAAAGTTGGACTACTGATACCTGTCTGTTCATTAGTAATAGTGTGATTGCTGTCTGTTTTAAGACTATCTAGTTAAGCTGTCTGTTTTCAAAACAAAGGCTTCAGAGTAACTCTAGTGAAACTACCAGTTTCTGGACCTAAGTAGGTACTAATTTGTAGTAGGAGGAGACTTCTATCTCCCCTATATAGTGGATAGACCAGGGCCAGGGAGCTCATACATGCGACTAGTGAGTTAGTGGGGAGGGGCTACAAGCCTGCTAGTGTCCATAAATATCTGGCCTGTCTGAGAGCGACAGCCTCCTGACACTAAGACTTGTGACAACAAGACAAGGGAGTCTATCTGTGGGAGTCTAAGACTTGTGACAACAAGACAAGGGAGTCTATCTGTGGGAGTCCATCGAGGAAGGCCTGAGAGGAAGCCAGGGTACTAAGTACCTTCTCTTCCAGTTGTCTGTAGTATTGCTGTCTTCTCTTGTCACGTCGGTCTACTGAGTGCGCTTAGCTACTCCTACTACTGTTGGTTCATTAGCCCTCTTCCCCTCTACGGACTTATATCACTATGTGCTTTCTCCCTATTCCTGTTCTTCTGACACTCAGGAGGACACCTAGACGCTACATACCCCCTCGCAACCCTTCCAATCTCATCTACCCACCTTCTTCTACTGACCATGACTTTATCGTCGCAGGCGGTCTCTGGAACTGCCAGTCGGCGGTCCGGAAAGCTGACGCTATCTCAGCTTATGCATCTCTTATGGCCCTCAATTTCCTTGCCCTCACTGAATCCTGGATCACACCAGAAAACACAGCTACACCAGCAGCCCTCTCTGGCGCCTACTCCTTTTCTCATTCCCCTAGACCCTCTGGTCGAGGGGGAGGCACAGGACTCCTCATCTCGCCCAAATGGTCACATACTGTCCTTCCCCTGGCACACCTGTCTATGTCCTCCTTTGAATTTCATGCTGCTTTTGTCTCCTCCCCGGTCAAACTCCACATTGTTGTCATCTATCGCCCCCCAGGCCAGCTCGGTGACTTCCTAGGCGAGATGGATGGCCTTCTCAGCTCCTTCCCTGATGATGGCACTCCGCTCGTACTACTAGGTGACTTCAATTTCCAATCAGAGAAGCTTCTCTCATCCGGAGTACTTGACCTTCTCCTCTCCTCTCGTCGTAACCTACGTACCCTGTCCCCCATCACCCTCTCTTCTTCTGTCCTATCCTCCCTACCCTCTATTGAATCCTTCTCCCTTCTATCCACTGATGCGGCATCCTCCACTCTCCTGTCCGCTCTCACCTCATCCTTCGACACCCTCTGTCCACTAACCTTGAAGCCAGCTCGATCCTCTCCTCGAGCTCCCTGGCTCTCTGAAACGCTACATGCTTGTAGACTTGAGCTCAGAGCAGCTGAGAGGAAATGGAGAAAAACTGGCCTTTCTGATGACCGTAACCTCTATCACTCTCTCCTTTCCAACTACGCCTCCTCGGCATCAGCTGCTAAAGCATCCTACTATCATTCCAAAATACATTCTTCTGCCTCTAATCCTAGAAAACTGTTCTCCACTTTCTCTTCACTCCTTAATCCACCTCCTCCCCCTCCTCCTTCCTCCCTGTCCGCCGATGACTTTGTCACCTACTTTGAAAAAAAGGTGGACGACATCAGCAGCACCTTTTCCCCCCCACCTCTCCCTCCTCCTACTAACGATGCTAACACCCCTTCCAAACTCTCTCCTCAACACTCGGTCTCTGGCTTGTCATCTTTTTCCCCCCTCTCCCCCGATGAGATTCTCACACTTATCACATCAAAACGGGCAACCACATCCCATCCCCTCCCCTCTTCTCCAATCCATTTCCACCGACATCCTTCCTTACCTTACCACCCTAATCAACTCCTCCCTATCCACAGGATCTGTCCCAGCGGCCTTCAAAATAGCCAGAGTCAAGCCCCTCCTCAAGAAACCTACCCTTGACCCTTCATCTGTCCACAATTACAGACCTGTATCCCTTCTCTCCTTCCCTTCCAAAACCCTTGAACGCGCGGCATCTAAACAACTGACTGACTATCTCCGGAAGATGGAACACTTAGACCCCCACCAATCCGGCTTCAAGGCTGGGCACTCCACTGAGACTGCGCTCCTTGCTGTCACAGAAGCCCTCCACTCTGCCCAAGCTTCCTCCCTTTCCTCTGTTCTCATTCTCCTTGACCTGTCTGCTGCCTTCGACACAGTCAATCACCAGATCCTTCTCTCCATCCTCTCAGAACTGGGCATCTCTGGCATCGCACACTCCTGGTTTTCTTCCTACCTGGCGGGCTGCTCCTACCAGGTGACCTGGAGAGAATCGCTGTCTTCTCCACGAACCCTCTCCACTGGGGTACCCCAGGGTTCTGTCCTAGGGCCCCTACTTTTCTCTCTCTACACCAAGTCTCTTGGCTCGGTAATCTCTTCACACGGGCTCTCCTACCACAGCTACGCAGACAACACTCAACTCTTCCTGTCCTTCCCCCCGTCTACACGTGGCAACCCGTATCTCTGCATGTCTCGCTGACATTTCAACTTGGATGGCTGACCACCATCTCAAGCTCAATCTTAACAAGACCGAGCTCCTCTTCATCCCCGGGAAAGCCTGCCCTCTCCAAGACTTCTCTATCACAGTGGAGAACTCTACTGTATAGGGCTGTCCCAAACGACTATTTTTCTAACGATTAATCTAGCGATTATTTTTCTGATTAGTCTAACGACTAATTTAACGATTAGTCTAACGATTACTTTTTTACTGTTCGATTAATGTATCACTTAATTTCCCCCAAATACATTTCAAAAACTTCTCTTATCAACATTTCAGTATTTTATTCAATTATTCTTGTACAAATATATAAATCGTGGTCAGACTGTATGAAGTCAGCTCCCAGTCTTCAGAGATAAAGTGGCAGGTGACTCCTAAGTACGCCTCGGTGGCAATACTTGTCCAAGCATCTGTGGTGAGTGTGATTTTTTTATTTTTTATTTCAGATTTCACTCTCTCTAGAGTAGCCTCGTATTTCTTCTCCATCAAATTTGTGAAGTGGTGCCTGGAGGGAAGTGTATACCCTGGGTGAAATGTGTTGATCATCTCACGGAAGCCTTGACCCTCCACAATAGCAACAGGTCTCATGTCCTTGACGATCATCTCTAAGATGCAGTTAGAAAGCTGAGCAGCCATCTGGGGTGTGCATGGAGTTGTGTTCTTTTTGTGGAAAAAGTTTTCCACACTGCTTTGCCTCCTGAAAATAAAAAAAGCACACATTTCTTATCATGTGTAGGCCCCTTAATTTCCACCTCACTGCTATGTTTAGCCAACTTGAATGCCAACATGGCCATTTAGAAGTCTGTCCATCACCACAACACATAGCTAGCTAGTAGCTACATGGCTAGCTAACGTTACTCTCGCTGCTATGTTATGATTAGCTAAATGGATGCTAACGTAGCATGCGAGCTACGAGCTAGATAACGTAGGTGCGATCACCACAATGACAATAGGCTACCGTAGCTAGCCAGCTACATAGCTAACGTTACTAACACCAGAAGACAAGACATACAAACTGTGGTGAGCTACATTGCTTGTGTAACATTAGCTAGTAGCTATCCATTTTTCACTCATACACGGCCGGAAAAGTGAACAGAAATACAACGGTGACTTACGGTGCTATCTTGCGGCTGTCTTCACAAAGAGCTCCAGGATGCTTTCGCTTGAGGTGCTTGTTCATTGCAGACGTACTGCTGTGATAGGCCATTTCATTTCTGCACAGTTTACAGACCACCACATTGTTTTCTTTTTTTGTAAAGTACTCCCACACTTTGGACGATCGTGGGCGAAGTCTTTTAGCTGCCGGCTCTCATGTTTCCACTGGTCGCAGCCATGTTGTTTATTTACGACGCACCGACGCACATTACGCAAGTCGACGTATTGACGTAGTCGATTACGTCGACAACGTCGACGCGCCGTCCCAGCCCTACTACTGTAACCCCCTCCCTGACAGCCAAGAATCTTGGAGTGATCCTGGATAACCGACTATCCTGTGCGGAGAACATTGCAGCAACGGCTCGCTCCTGCAGATTCTTCCTCTACAACATCAGAAGGATACGACCATTCCTTACCAGAGAGGCAGCGCAACTCTTGACCCAGGCACTGGTCATCTCCCGCCTGGATTACTGCAACGTTCTCCTGGCTGGTCTCCCCGCCTACGCCATTAGACCTCTGCAGCTCATCCAGAACGCTGCTGCACGTCTGGTATTCAACCTCCCCAAATACTCTCATGTCACCCCTCCTTCGCACTCTGCACTGGCTCCCGGTAGCAGCTCGCATCCGATTCAAGACCCTGGTGCTTGCATATCAGGCAGCTAAAGGGACAGCCCCTGCCTACCTGAAGGAAATGGTAACCCCCCAAACTCCAGCCCGCTCACTCCGCTCCTCCACCTCGGCTGGCCGACTGGCCCCACCACCTCTGCACAGCAGTCGTGCTGCCCGATCACGTCTCTTCACAACTCTGGCTCCCCGCTGGTGGAATGAGCTCCCCACGGCCGTCGTAGAACGAGTCACTACCCATCTTCCGTCGTAGACTGAAGACCCACCTCTTCAGGTTACACCTTAACTGCTCCTCCTGAGACATCTTCTGCCCCTCAGCACTACGTCTCCTAAAGACGTCCGCTTTCCCCTCTACTGTGTCCCTAAGAACTTCCATCACCCCCTTTGTACTGCTTCTCTGTTCCTCCAGTATAAAAAAAATAAAAGGTTTTAGAAGAAGGTGGTAGAAGAAGGTTTCTCCTTCTATCAGTGGCCCCGGGCCTGAGCTAGATTACTCTTCCTGCCACGAATGATGGACTGATGATTCACATCCTTAGCACTCAAATGTATTGATTGTAAGTCGCTTTGGAATAAGGCGTCTGCTAAATGCCAAAAATGTAAATGTAAAAAATCAGCCAATTCCGTCCAATCTCCCTGCTAAACGTTGAGGGCAAAATCTTCTTTAGTGTCATTGCACAGAGGATGGCCGAGTATCTGAGAAGAAACAAATACATCGACACATCTGTACAGAAAGCAGGAATATCAGGATTCTCGGGGTGCTCAGAACATTTCAGCATGATCTGGCACCAGATCCAAACGGCAAAGGTGGAGAGACGGGACATTTACGTCGTCTTTCTGGACCTTGTCAATGCCTTTGGCTCTGTGCCCCACAAACTCCTGTGGTCTGCCTTCGACTTCTTCCACATACCGGACACCATCACAGCCCTGGTTAAATCCTACTTCCAAGACATGCAGTTCTGCTTTACCACCTCTGACTTTACCACCTCTTGGCAGTGCCTGGAAGTAGGCATCATGGCGGGATGCACTATTTCACCCCTGGCATTTGTGATGGCAATGGAAGTCATCATCCGAGCCTCAAAATGGGTTGTAGGCGGACAGCGAGTTGACTCTGGTCAGCGTCTCCCTCCGCTCAGAGCTTACATGGACGACATTACAACGTTGACCACCACCGTCCCATGCACCAGGAGGCTGCTCAGAAAACTGGAAGAGAACATCAGTTGGGCCCGTATGAAGATCAAACCATCCAAGTCACAAAGCATCTCAATTGTGAAGGGAGTGCTCTCTGACCTGAAATTCTTCATCGGCGATGATCCAATCCCAACAGTGTCTGAGCAACCTGTAAAAAGCCTTGGCAGGTGGTATGATGCAAGCCTGAAGGACAAAGACCAGGTGCTACAACTGCGCAAAGATATCAGCAGTGGCCTGCAGTCCATCGACAAAACACAGCTACCTGGAAAGTTAAAGGCTTGGTGCCTGCAGTTTGGTCTCCTACCACGGATGCTGTGGCCCCTCGCAGTGTATGAGGTCCCAATCTCAACCGTAGAGAAGTTGGAAAGAGGAGTCACAGGCTACATCAAGAAATGGCTCGGAATTCCACGATGCCTTACCACCATAGGTCTCTACGGAGATAGCATCCTCAAGCTGCCCCTCACCAGTCTCACAGAGGAGTTCAAGTGTGCAAAAACAAGACTCCAGATGACACTGAATGAATCCAGAGATTTAGTGGTGAGCAACAACGCACCAACCTTGGCAACCGGGCGCAAATGGACACCAGCCAAAGCGGTGGAGGAAGCAACAGCAGCCCTCAAACATGCTGACATTGTGGGGTATGTTCAGCAGGGAAGAGGAGGCTTCGGGCTAACAGCTGCTCGCCCTGCTTGGAGTAAGGCCACAGCACCAGAACGGAGGAAGATGGTGGTGGAGGAAGTACGCCATCAGGAGGAGGCTGGAAGATGGTCCAAGGCAGTCTCTCTTGCCAAGCAGGGACAGTGGACGCGATGGGACAGTGTGGAGAGGAGGAAGATTAGCTGGAAGGACATGTGGGCCATGGAAGCGAGGCAGTTGAGCTTTATTATCAGAGCTACATACGACGTCCTTCCAACACCAGTTAACCTTGGCCAGTGGTATGGTGAAGACCCGGGGTGTGCCCTTTGTTCCACGCCAGCCACCCTCAGGCACATTCTTTCAGGATGCAAAACTAGTCTCGCCCAAGGACGCTACACGTGGCGTCACAACCAAGTCCTGAAGATCTTTGCATCCACCCTGGAGCACAAACGAGCTGCCACCAACTCCCTACCGCCATCAGCATCCAACCACCAACAGGCAATTACCTTTGTCCGTGAGGGGGCAAAGGTTACCAGGAGCAGCTCGACACCATCTGAGCGAGGCCAGCTACGGTTGGCCCGCGACTGGAAGATGCTGACTGATATTGGATGACAGCTTGTGTTTCCTAAAGAGATCGCCATAACCACCCTGAGACCTGACTTGGTTCTCTGGTCCCCTTCTCTAAAAAAGGTGTACATCATTGAACTAACCGTACCCTGGGAGGACGCAGTGGATGAAGCTTACGAGCGGAAACATCTACGCTATGCTGAGCTCGCCGCCGAAGCACAACACCGCGGCTGGAACACTGAAGTCCGCCCAGTGGAGGTGGGGTGCAGAGGGTTTGTGGCAAGATCTACCACCAGATTGTTTACAGACCTGGGAATCAGAGGCCAAAGCCTGCGTTCAGCCATCAAAGCTGCATCGGAAGCAGCCGAAAGAAGCAGCCAGTGGCTTTTTATGAGAAGGAAAGATCCCTGCTGGGCCCCGAAGTAGCCAACCAGAAGGTATGCGGTCAGCTTAGGCCTGACTCAGGGAAAAGGATGCCCCTGCCTTGCGTAGTCTCATGAGACGTCAGCCATTCTCATGACGAATTAGGATTGACGCAAGTTCGGGGCTGATCCCCCTGAGCTGGCCACCTCTGGCGAGGGTGTATAGTGTGATGGCCGAAACACCCCATGACCTGGAGGAACACTGCTGATGATGCGTCCGAAATTAAACCTAACCCCAGCCCCCCCCCCCCCCCCCCGCATGAACCACTCACCACCAAGACGACACACACACACACACTCACGTACGTGCCTGCACAAAGGAATTTACATCTTATCCTGTGTTTCATAAATCTTTGTACTATTGACACACTTATTGATCGTGACTTATCTTGTCTATGGCCTTATTGTCTTGTGCTGCGATGTCAGGAACCCAAGCCGAAGAATTTGACTCTCTTCCACTTGCAATATGACGTAACAATAAAAAACGTGAAACATACGTACATACAGAGTGCATAAATACACGTACACACACACACCTGCTGTTGCTCTCCTTGACCGGTGCTTCCACAGCTCAACGTGCAGACCAAGCCAGTGGAGCCCCTGGTGGAGGGAGGGGCGCAGGTGCAGCAGGTCATCAACATAGAGTGTATCACTGACTTCATCGAGGCTCCGCTGCTCAACATCAAGTTCAGGTACACGGTGTCGCACACACAGGCGCACAAACACACACACACACACACACACACACAATCGGGCACACGTACAGCGTATTCACCCGTGCGTTGTGGTGTGTGTGTGTGTGTGTGTGGCAGGTATGGGGGAGCTCTGCAGAACCTCACCCTCAAGCTGCCCGTCACCATCAACAAGTTCTTCCAGCCCACCGAGATGCTCTCCCACGACTTCTTCCAGCGCTGGAAACAACTCAGCCAGTGAGTGTGTGGGTGTGGGTGTGGGTGTGTGTGTGTGGGTGTACGTGTACGTGTACGTGCTTGTAACTGCTCATGTTTTGGTTGTTTGTGTGTGTGTGTGTGTGTGTGTGTGTGTGTGTACTAGGGATGGGACTATTATCGTTTTTATCGTTAATTGCGATAAAAACACCGCAATAACTTAATCGTGGAGAATTCATAATCGTATGTTATGAATAAACTGTGTTTAACAAATGTCTGGCGCTATTTTTCAGCCTAGGCTACATTACTTTTGCAGTCAAGTTAGCGACTGTTACTGTAATATAATTGCGTTTCCTCACATGAGCCGCGCGCGAATATCCTCACAGAACTTTTGCGTTAGCGCTATTGTTCAGCCTGCATGGGTAACGTTACTGTCAAGTCAGCCTTGTCAGTCAGTCACTAGGTAACGTATGCTAGCCTTCTCACCATGGCTGGTGAAAAACTTTAGACGGGATACTGTCATTTGCCTACCTTGTTATTACCAGGCAGTGACCGTCTATGGCTGCAAAAGGCAGGGTCGCCCCTAAGCTTTAGCAAATATATTGTGGTTTACTTAATACTGTTCAGCACTTGAGGTTACATGCAATGCATGTGCTATATAGGCTAAATAAAATTATGAAAGCGGCAAGTAGCAAGTGTGCGCATCAAAGGCATTAGGCACGTAACATCCATGCTGTATAAACACATGACAACCGTCCGTTATTTCCCGAACTTTGCCCGAACCCCCCGCGAGGACCCGGGGAACAACGGTACGCTCCCCGCGGCTGCTATCAGACTGGCCGCGGGAGTGAGTGTTGAGGGAGAGAGGAGACGGCAACCCTCGCTCGCCATAGACTGTATCCCTACTCGTCTCTTTTGAGCTCGGTTGTAACCAGTGGTGTAGTCTACGTGACACGCCGTATACCCGCTAGGAAAGGCCAAGGATTTCCATATACCCACTTAAAAATGTGTGAGGATACGTAACAGCGTTTTGTGACAGAACTTTCACTTTCATTCATAAAATTCACCCCGTTTGTGTTACGAAGCACTTGAATTTCTGACCATTGGGATAGAAATGTCTGACCTATAGCGTCATATACCATCAAAGGGGGGAGATGCGACATGAAATAAGTCAAAATGCAGCACTAATCATGCACAGATCAGCCTTATAACATGTAATGTTAGTTCGACAGGGAGCGCAGTTCCGAAATGAACGATATGAGGCTGGGAGGGGAAAATCACAGTATACCCACTAGAAAAAACTAGACGACACCACTGGTTGTAACGTGAACCGTGGAATACGGGATATGTTAGATGCTTTACAGTAATTCCCCAAATGACCAGAAAAGGAAGTTAGATTTGTCGCTGGTTGCTTTTGACTAATTAAGGCGCCAAGGGGCTCTGGAAGTTGGCAACACTGGGAGTGCGTTCTTTAAACTTCCTTGGGTACGTTAATGAAAGGTGCTGATTGGCCGAAAAGGAATTAGGTCAATCAGCGCTCATTGCTCTTTCTTAAGGACCCGGATTATGGCCAGAGATATGTGCCACTAGAATCTGAATTTGAATTACTGACTTAAAATGTCATAAAAATACAACAAAATCTAAGTTAAAGTGATTACAGTGTGTTTTGGCATTCTAAAAAAAAATATTCTCGCGATAATATCGTGGATCGCGATTATTTTGCCCACGATAATCGTGATATGAAATGTCCTAATCGTCCCACCCCTAGTGTGTACGTGCTTGTAACTGCTCATGTTTTGGTTGCGGGTGTGTGTGGGTGTGGGTCTGGTTGTGTGTGTGTACGTGCTTGTAACTGCTTTTGTTTTGGGTGGGTGTGGGGGTGTGGAGGTGTGTGTGTACGTGCTTGTAACTGCTCATGTTTTGGGTGGGTGTGGAGGTGTGTGTGTGTGTGTGTGTGTGTGTGTGTGTGTGTGTGTGTGTGTGTGTGTGTGTATGTGCTTGTAACTGCTCATGTTTGGTTGTTTGTGTATGTGTATGTGTATGTGTATGTGTATGTGTATGTGTATGTGTATGTGTATGTGTATGTGTATGTGTATGTGTATGTGTATGTGTGTGTGTGTGTGTGTGTGTGTGTGTGCGTCAGTCTTAGGACTCCTAGATCTTCTGGTCTACATCTAGGGGGTGTAGGGGAGCCGTCTAGACCAAGCTTACTGTAGGGACCTAACAACAAGTCCACAGGTCCAACAGAACTAAAGGGCCAGAATGTATTTACTGTAGTGACGGTGAGTTTACAAGACGTACGCCAAAGGAAAATAAAGTGCTATACTACCTAGTGCCAATACTATCTAGTACAACCTCATCTAATAAACACACGTCACATCCGCTCCTCTGCCTAGTGAAATAACAGAGGGTGTCTCACCTACTCACCTGTCTCCTATGGCGCGTGTGTGTGACATAAAACAAATGAACACAAAAGATACGATATTGAACGTAAGACGAAAGGACGAGACAGGAAGGTTTAACACACCACAAAAACAGTGTTCCTAATCAGTGTTCCTAATCACGAGATGGCGTCCAACTTTGCACAGTGAATCTAAGGCCCAATCCCGATTGTCTTTTCTACCACTTCGGCTCGTTTTGGAGTCACTCGCTGTGGAGCCAAGGCCTACGAACAGAGCCACAAGCCGTAGTGGTTCCCCTAAGAAATGGGACAATGCTTCACGATTGATACGTCATCCGTAGCAGTGGTGTAGTCTACGTGATACGCAGGACTACGCCGTATACCCACTAGGAAAGGCCAAGGATTTCCGTATACCCACTTAAAAATGCGCGAGGACACGTAACGGCATTTTCTGACAGAACTTTCACACTTTCATTCATATATTTCACCCCGTCTGTGTTACGAAGTTCCGAAATGAACGATATGAGGCTGGGAGGGGGAAATCACAGTATACCCACTAGAAAAAACTAGACGACACCACTGATCCGTAGTATCGTAGAAAAGCATTGACGCTCGCGATTCATTCACAACTTGAATGAACTTGAACGCTATCAATCGATCAAACAAGTAATCAAATAAAAAAGAACAATGCTTAATTATCAGACCATGACAGAATAAGCTCTAACCTGTATGAAACCTGTGCTCCTATGCTGCCGGTCTGCACTGATATAGGACAACAGTGCAACAACTTCGCGGCTGAACTTTAGTTTACATTTACGGCGTCATATGCCATCAAAGGGAAACATGGAAAAATGCATGACTTACAGATTTAATTTTATGACGTTACGAAATCCGATGTGACAGGAACGCTGGAGAAACAGCCGCTGTCCACTGCATTAGTTAACTATGGTACATGTCCTTGATGAGTCTCCCGCTCACTGCCCTCCATCAAAAATGGCACATCCATCGATAATATTACATAATAACAACTGCTCGGATGAGATTGCCGGTTGTTTTGGTATAATAACAACTATAGCGTCATATACCACCAAGGGGGGGAAATTCGCGCCTATCATGCTGTCAAACACCACAGGTAATAATTTATTTCTAAATAAACATGGTTGTACATCTCTGAAATGTAAATCGCACACCAATGTATTTCTATGGGGAATGCTGTGCTTGACACTTCCATGGGACTGACGTCGGGGCAGCGGAACACGGTGACTGTCAGCCTGTGACAAACGCGCAGATATGAGTGCTCCGGTGTCCTGCTGGCTCCGGTGTCGTGCCCGCTGTCCCGAGCGCGCTGGACAGGTGTCGTGCCCGCTGTCCCGAGCGCGCTGGACTGTGGAACTTTCTATGTTAAGCATAGGCACAGCACCTCGGCATAACAGCGATTTTTTTGTTATGCTTGTTGTAAAGAAAAGGTCTATAATGCATTGAAATGACATTAGTAGGTGTCATATGCCATCAGACATGGAAATATGTCATATGCGCGACTGTCGGCCACAAATCAGCCTGTTAGACACAGCACCTCAACATAAAAGCGTTTTTTTTTTTTAAGCTTGTTATAAAGAAAACCTGGGGATTTACACGGCAAATCAAATGAAGAACTACAAATGCCTGATGACAGGGAGATGACGTATGACTGCTCTGATGAATCAACCCCTATTTCATTAATTTTCTCTATATAACGACGTCGATCATTGATCGGCAACGACACTATATAATAGTTTGCCTAACTGGCCATCGGATTTGGGCTCCTAATATCTAAAAAGCACTACGGTTTTCTTATTTTATCGGATTAAAGTAGCAAAGACCAGAAATGTCCATTGACCGCCAGTCAAACTTCTCCACTTCTATCACCCAAAAAGGGCCGTGGACATGACGGGAGAGCAAAGTACCCGGATGCGTTTGAATTGCATAGAGAGTTTTAATTTTGTCAGCTGTAAAGCGGATGTGTTTCCTAGAACATGTAAATGCAATTGCGTATCACATTATTGCATTACAATTTGAATATTGACTCAAATAACGCAGGCAAAAGTGGCAAATGAATATGCTATTTTGGGATTGCATAGTCATTTGCACATTAGAATGAACTTTTGAATTTTGTCAGCTACAAAGCAGCGCATGACTTGTCAAATGGCTTTGCATTATAAATGTAATATTGACAGCGAATGTGCACATCAGGTACATGAAAATGAAAATGCAAATCATTAGAATATTGTCTGAAAGAATGCATGCAAAAGTGGAACATGCAATTGCAATCTCATATTGCATTAGCATTTGAATTTAGTCTACTATATGCTTCCATAAATACGATGGTTATCATAATTTTTCAAGTCTTTAATTACAAGTAATTACAGAAAAAGTAAATGACATTTCAGGCTAGCTTCTGTGTTTACGAGAGAGAAAATAACATTTCTGTAGATGATTCGCAATGCATGCCGGAAGGGAGTCTCATGGCTCCGAATTGGGATTCACCCTAAGAGTCAACAAACACACCCACACGCAAACCAGTCGACTGAACGAACACACCCACACACAAACTAGTCGACTGAACAAACACACCCACACGCAAACCAGTCGACTGAACGAACACACCCACACGCAAACCAGTCGACTGAACGAACACACCCACACGCAAACCAGTCGACCGAACGAACACACCCACACGCAAACCAGTCGACTGAACGAACACACCCACACGCAAACCAGTCGACTGAACGAACACACCCACACGCAAACCAGTCGAATGAACGAACACACCCACACACAAACTAGTCGACTGAACAAACACACCCACACGCAAACCAGTCGACTGAACAAACACACCCACACGCAAACCAGTCGACTGAACGAACACACCCACACGCAAACCAGTCGACTGAACGAACACACCCACACGCAAACCAGTCGACTGAACGAACACACCCACACGCAAACCAGTCGACTGAACGAACACACCCACACGCAAACCAGTCGACTGAACGAACACACCCACACGCAAACCAGTCGACTGAACGAACACACCTACACACAAACTAGTCGACTGAACGAACACACCCACACGCAAACCAGTCGACTGAACGAACACACCCACACGCAAACTAGTCGACTGACGACGGGAAATCTGGTGGAGTATTTAAACAGACGGGCAGCCTTCTGATTGGCAGACAGTTAGCCCTCTTGATTGGTCAGGAACGGGGCAGTGAATGATGAATGGCCAATTGCAGACGGGTACAGCTGAATGTAGAAGGGTAGTGAGAGGGGGGGGGGGGCACACAGAAGGAAACACTAAAGACATCAAGGACACACACACACGCATACCGGTGAGGACGTAACAGTGAGCGTCTCCAGTGTGTCCTGTGTGATTTGGATCTCTTGTTTTGTGATTTATTTATTTCTCTCTCAGGCCCCAGCAAGAAGCACAGAAGATCTTCAAGGCCAGCCACGGCATGGACACAGAAGTGCTCAAGGCCAAGGTGCACGTGCACGCACACACACTCAGAATCACAATAGCTTATTTTTTTCGTAAACTGGAGTGTGCAAAATAACAGCATCCGCAAAAACATAGTTTATTGCAAGCTTTCGGTCGTAGACCTTCTTCAGGCATTTTCTTTTTCTCCGTAAACCGGAATGTAAACACTTGAAAGCGACTAGGCTTCAGAAGCACTCCTTCTCAATCACGGTTGATACCTTCGGTGCTCTGTACATCCAACGCACGGGTGGTTACACAGGAGGACAATTCTTTGGTTTAGGTTTCTTCAACATCGGCATTGCAGCAAGATACAAAGTCAACAATAATAGAGTCAAGTAAAAGAAGTAAAGTAAGTGATGATGGTAGTCGTACTACAGCGGGACCAGTCGTACTGCAGTAGAAACAGTAGCGCGAAATGCTGTGCAGGTTACAAACACTCACACACTTCTCCATTGTATACCTGAATGTGTTGCTCATTAACACCATGCCTACCCCAACCCAATCTCCATGTTTTTATCTCCCATTTTTTCCTCTCTCTCTCCCTCCCTCCCTCTCTCTCTCTCTCCCTCCCTCCCTCCCTCTCTCTCCCCCTCCCTCCCTCTCTCTCCCCCTCCCTCCCTCTCTCTCCCCCTCCCTCCCTCTCTCTCCCCCTCCCTCTCTCTCTCTCCCTCTCTCCCTCCCTCCCTCTCTTTCTCCCTCCCTCTCTCTCTCTCTCCCTCTCTCTCCCTCCCTCCCTCTCTCTCTCTCTCTCCCTAACTCCCTCTCTCTCCCCCTCCCTCTCTCTCTCCCTCCCTCTCTCCCTCCCTCTAGTTGTTGGGGCTGGGGACAGCCCTGCTGGAGAACGTGGACCCTAACCCAGAGAACTACGTGTGTGCGGGGGTCATCCAGACCAAGGGCCAACAGGTCGGCTGTCTGCTGAGACTGGAGCCCAATGCCACAGCCCAGGTAGACACACACACACACACACACACACACACACACGTATACACATACACACACACACACACACACACACACACACACTCACACACATACACATACACACAGACATACACACACACACACACACACACACACACACACACACACACACACATACACACACACACACACACAGACACACACACACACATATACAGACACACATACAGACATTCACAAATACACACACACACACAGACACACACACACACACACACACACACACAGACATACACACACACACACACGCACATCACACAGAATACCACCACTCACCATTATGCACAGTAATGGAGCCCTGCAGTGTCACCACACTCTTTAAAAAAAATAAAAAATAAAAAAAATAAAAAAATGTGTACACCCACACACAGTCAAACAGGAAGAGCAGACACACACACACACAGAGTCCGTCTGTCCTTCTCTGTGCTGCTCTCATCGCATCACTCACTGCTGTCTGTGTCTCTCTGTGTGCTGCTGCAACTCAAGCCTGGCGAACAGGTAACACACTCATCTGTCCCTGTACTGTCTGTCTCTCTCTCTCTCTTTCTTTTCAACCTCTCTCTCTCTCTCTCTCTTTCCCTCTCCCTCTCTCTCTTTCCCTCTCCCTCTCTCTCTCTCTCTCCCTCTTTTCAACCTCTCTCTCTCTCTCTATTCTGTTACTGTCTAGATAATTTTCGATCGTTCCCAATCCAAAATAAATCCCCCTCTTATTGACACCCCAAAATATAAAAAAGACATGCAATTCACGCTCCTCTCCCTCTATCCTCCTCCTTTTGTCATCCTCTCTATGTCACCTTTCTTTTCAAACGTAGGAGATTTGCCATGTCATTTTTCGGTCACTGGCCAATAACCCAGAACGTGACAAATCTTTTGACCTCCCACTCACACGTATTTCTTGCACACCATCTCTCTCTGTCTCTCATTGTCTCTCTCTCTGTCTTTCTTTCTCTTTGTCTCTCTCTCTGTCTCTCTTTGTCTCTCTGTCTTTCTCTCTCCCTCTCTTTGTCTGTATTTGTCTCTCTCTCTCTCTCTCTCTATCTCTGTCTCTCTTTGTCCCTCTCTTTGTCTCTCTCTCTGTGTCTCTCTCTCTGTCTGTCTCTCTCTCTCTCAGCAGTGCTGTATTAGACTCCAGGCCAATAATGTGTCATCAGTGTAAAAAAAATCACCCTTGTCTTGTGTTAGGGTTAGACGATCCAATATGTTGTGTGTGTGTGTGTGTGTGTGTATGTCCTTGCGTGTGTGTGTGTGTGTGTGTGTGTGTACGTGTGTGTGTACGAGTGTGTGTACGCCGTGGGTGTTAACCCCCCTCTCTCCCCTCTCTCCCCCCCCTCAGATGTACAGGCTGACCCTGCGCAGCAGTAAGGACACCGTGTCCCAGCGGCTGTGTGACCTGCTGGCTGAACAGTTCTAGAGCTCCTCTCGTCTAGAACGGCCCCCGCGCGCCCAGACCATCACCTTCTAGAACCCCCTCCCCCTCCCCTCCCTCTCCCCCCCTCCCACTGAGACCAGCGTTTCACGTTCCACAATCTCCCATAGACCTCCCCCCTCCCTCCCTCCTCCGACCTCCCCGCCCCCCCCCCCAGCAAAGAATCTATGAGTAAAAAAAACCTACATAAGGGAAAAAAAGCGTCCGCCACTCCCCCGCGACGGCTCTATTATTATTGTCATTATTATTGTCACCTTTATGATTCCCAATCTCCTCTTTATTATTACTGTTTATTATTATCATCAGCGCTGCGATTCTTGTTTTAATCGGTGTTTACCTGTGTATGTGGAGTGTCTGCGCGTGTGTGGCTGTGCGTGTGTGTGCGTGTGTGTGCGTGTGTGCGTGTGTGTGGGTGGGTGTGTGTGTTCTAGAAACGTGCTGGTGTGTCCTGTTCTTCTCCGTCCTGCCCAGAGTGCTCCTGTACTTGTGATGACAGTGCACGTGTGTGTGTGTGTGTGTGTGTGTTTGTGCATGTGTAAGGGTGGGTGGGTGGTTATTTGTGTGTGGTTGTGTGTGTTGGGGATTGGGAATGGGGGTCTTTGTTCTGATTCCTCAAAATGTCTGCTAACATTTCAACCGTAGACCATTTCTGGGAGATGTACTGTATAGAAGGACTTCTTCTGAACACACACACACACACACACACACACACACACACACACACACACACACACACGCATTCATAACACACACACCTGGATCCTTGTGGCCCCACACATGCATATATCTCTCTGATGGGGGCAAAACAAAATTACACTAAAGAAATTGGACTACCTTGAGAGGGTCCTACCGCACAGTGGTCACACACACACACACACACACACACACACACACACGCACACACACACACTTCCCCAGCCTCTGCTGTTTCTCTGCTGTCCCAAGAGCCCATCACTTGTACATAGGTCCCATTGATATTATTCCAGAGATATTCCTTATAGCTCGAAATTCAGCACATTCCCAGTCTCTGCCACCTGCTCTATTCCAGTTGGGAAACGGCCAGTGCACTTCCGGTGGCTCCAAGAGACTTCCGTTAAATCCAAGACACACTCATACACCCCCCCCCTCCCTCACGTACCATACTTTATATAGAAACTCGAATGATTCCGTACCTGTTATTGAAATATCAAAAAAGAAAAAATCATATAATGAATGACCCTTTTTTTTATCGATTTGTCTCGTCGTTTTGATTCTTTGTTCGTTTTCGTAGTGGCGTTATTGACGTGTCGGTATGTATCTCTAACGGTGTATTATTGAGTTGTTGTTTTTTTTACATTCCATTGTGTCAGTTGTGTATGGGCCAGCAGTGTGTGTTATCCCCCCTGCCGGCTGGACAGATGGGTCAGCTGGACAGGGAGGGGAGAGGAGAGGAGAGGAGAGGAGAGGACCAGGGTAGCTGGTCTGGTTTACAGTGTCGGAAACAGACAAAAAAAGGCGTGGCTGGCCGATACGCAAACCGGCATAAAGTCTATTGACCACTCTCAGAAGTACGACGTTTAAACGTAGATGGGGTTCTGAAGCCGTCACAGGAACTGATATCGGTTTATTTGACAGTTTTGGTCGTACCAAAGTGTCCTGTGGTATCATCGGGCTGTGCAGCTGGCCTCAGGCGTCGTGACTGCTGAGGACGCCTCGGGCCGCGCTCGTAAATTCACTCTGAGAGCGCCGGAGCGTCCACGTGACTGCCTCTGGTCCAATCAAATGACTTGGTTCCATTGTGACGTTGAACCCAGTGTGCGCTCCGGCGAATCGACGAACGCGGCCCTCGTGTCGCGCTTCAGAGCGTCGAGGCCCCTCGGTGGTGTTTTAATGTGTCGTGTGCAGCGAGAGGAGGGAAGGAGGCGGAGGTCCGCTTGCACATGAAGAGTGCTGCGAAAGACGCCTAGTATTCTCTTTTATTCGTTTTTTTGTTTCGTCTTTATTGTGCTGAAAAAGAGGGATGGGCTGGGAGAGGACGCTTCATGTCTCCATTGACTGAGGGAAAAAAAAGAAATAAGAGTACCTCAGAAAATACATGCGCACACACACGCACGCACGCCTCCCATGGTATTCATTGGGAGAGGATTGTGAGTGTATGTGACACACCCACACCTTAAACAGCACTTACTGTATCTATGTTAATTCACATTTCAAACAGGTTTAAAAGAGATGGCAATGTATTCTCTCTCTCACACGCGTGTCTGAGTCTCACGAACACAAAGACCGACGTGGCAGCAGACAACTGTCAATCACCACTACAGGGATTGTGTCCATGGGGAGGGCAGTGTGTGTGTGTGTGTGTGTGTGTGTGTGTGTGTTGGTGTAACCACGTGGAATTAAAAACCCTAATGACAATTTATGATACATGGTCAAATTAGTTCAACGGGAGTTACTTCTATGTCTCACAACTTCGATCATTGTAGTGGAAAGCGTAGCATCATTGTGTGTGTGTGTGTGTGTGTGTGTGCGTGCGTGCGTGTGCGTCTATGCAGTATCCGCTAGCTAATGCAGCCCCTGTGTATCGGTGTTAAACCTGTCAGATACCTGTGTTAGATTAAGATTTACTCTGTACTGAATAATGTGAAAGTAAAACTATGCCATATACTCCACTTAACTGTCTCTGCCTTCTTTGTGTGTGTGTGTGTGTGTGTGTGTGTGTGTGTGTGTGTGTGTGTGTGTGTGTGTGTGTGTGTGTGTGTGTGTGTGTGTGTGTGTGTGTGTGTGTGTGTGTGTGTGTGTGTGTGTGTGTGTGTGTGTGTGGGTGTAATGTTAGCAGTCTGTTGTAGTCTGGGTATGAATAGAATCATTCATTATTTTGAACCTGACCCACACCAAACTGTCCTGTTTGGTATGCTGTGGATTCAGAGAACTGATTTTTCATCTGGAATGTCTGAATGTGTTACATCATTTAACATTTCACTAAAACGAAATGCCTCTCATAAGGTAGGTGCCACCTTCAATTCCCCCCCCATTTGATTTCAACTGAATAGGTTTGGAACAAGCTTCCCACTGCTGTCAGGACTGCAGTCACTCTCTATCTTCCGCCGGAGACTGAAGACCCATCTCTTCAGGCTACACCATAACTGTCCCTCCTGAGACATCTACTATATATTCCTTCTTTTAGTTCCAGGCCTGAGCATAGACTACTTTTTCCTGCTATGACTGGTGGATAGATGATTCACTTACTTAGTCAAATGTATTTGTTGTAACTCGCTTTGGATCAAGGCGTCTGCTAAATGTAATATGTTGCCAGGGGGTGAGTATGCCTATGGGACAAACAAGGTTATCTCTGGGCCTTCATGTGAAAAGAGGCACCAGCGACCAGGGCGCAAGATAAAGCAGCGTCCCATGATGCATCCCGGCACAAAATCAAATCTATGTTATAGCATAATTATCAGTAAAAAAACAAAAAAAACGTAGTTTGGTGTGATGGAGGCTGGCGGGTGAAACTTAAAAAGAACAAAAGAAAGCCCTTCCGCTGCTACTTATTTATTGGACCAATGCACACTCTTGTATTGATCATTATTAGAGACCAAGCTCTCTTAATTATTATATAACATTATCATTCAACATCAAGCAGCGTATGTCAAGTCTGCAATGACGTAGGCTAATGCAGAAGAACAAAGTAACCCATTACGTATTGCGATCGTGGATCATTGGAGATTATGCATGATTGCATTGTGTAGCCGTAGGTGTAAATATATAGCAGTGAAGACAGTGTTTTCAATAATGTATGGTTACTGTTTATGCATGATAGTCCTTGGGCCAAACCCCCAAATTGAACATTTCACTACCAAATTCTGGGCAAATCCTAGATGTGATTTTCTTATTCCTATACATCCCTAGATTATGTTTTGATATGATAGACCTTTTGGATTGGCAGCTTATTAGTAGTTATCACCTCGTAAAGGTACGGAGTGCTTTTTTCATAACCGGAGTTTTGCCTAGAAAAGTCCCCTGCCATATCCTGCTCCCCTTCGCATGATTCGCGCCTAGCTGTGCTGTGATTGTGATAGAGACATGAGCCCTTTCATGTTCTTTATGCGCCTGAGTCTCCTAAACACGTAGAGACAAACCCCGAGTCGATCAATGATTCCTACGATGAGCTATGGTAACTTTACCGCACCTACCCCCTACCGATGAATGCCTAATTTTTGCGGTTTTCCGGAGGTATTGTGCGGTAGGTGCGGGAAAGTTACCATAGCTCAGCGTAGGAAGCTCTGATCGACTCGGGGTTGATCTCTACTTGTTCAGGAGACCCAGGCGCATAAAGCTAACCTGGCTCATGTTTCTATCACAAGCACAGCCCGAGCTATGCGCGACTGACGCGAAGGGGAGCAGAATATGGCCGGGGACTTTTTGATGGGTAAAACATTTTACCTAATAGATATCACCATGAAACTTCCCCAGTTGATTACTTACATTGAGACAATAATTTTTTGTATTACAAGTTTTCAGAAATGTTCTGTTTAAATATGCAAATGATGTATTATCTACTTAAAATATGAGTTAATTTGCATATCTTTAAAGAACATTTGGACCACAGATTGGATAAAGACAGTAATTAATTACTATACATCCCTAGAATATTATTTGATGTGATAGACCTTGTTGGACCTTGTTGTTAGTAGTTTAATACCTTATCCCCTCTTAAAGTATGGACTGCTGTCATTTAAAATGTGTGTTAGCCTACGTTCTGTACGGGAGTGGACCCGAATGCAGGACACTGAGGCGGAGGCAGATGAACAGTTACATTTATTTAGCCCACAAGGCAGTGAAAGCTGTAGGTGTATGGAGTCCGGTGGTAGGTGTGGTCCAAAATTGGGAGATGTTTTCTGATTTCTGCCGCCCTCAACAAAGTTCTCCATAAGTCCAGGTTTTGGGGTGACACCAGGTTTGAGTTGGAGTCATCATCAGAGCAGTGGATGATGCTGTCCATAATCAGAGCAGTGGATGATGCTGTCCATGATCAGAGCAGTGGGTGATGCTGTCCATGATCAGAGCAGTGGGTGATGCTGTCCATGATCAGAGCAGTGGATGATGCTGTCCATGACAGAGCAGTGGATGATGCTGTCCATGATCAGAGCAGTGGATGATGCTGTCCATGATCAGAGCAGTGGATGATGCTGTCCATGACAGAGCAGTGGATGATGCTGTCCATGATCAGAGCAGTGGATGATGCTGTCCATCATCAGAGCAGTGGATGATGCTGTCCATGATCAGAGCAGTGGATGATGCTGTCCATGATCAGAGCAGTGGATGATGCTGTCCATCATCAGAGCAGTGGATGATGCTGTCCATGCCGCTTTCTTGGCAGGTTGCTGCTGCATTCACCTGAAGTTGGATCCATCATTAGACTTACACTTACTGCTGATGATGTGGGTCTCTGAAATAGAGGAATACATCTAGTTTGACATTAAATTACCAACCTTATTCTAAACTAAAATATTGTCAGGGTGCAGTAATTGGGGCAGATCTCATTACAACTTAGAGGGGCTACAAACAAGGAATCTTCTGTAAATGTAATGTAAATTAAGTTACATTAATATTACTACAATATAAAACCCTGTCTCAAGCCTGGGTACACAACAGGCTACTTTGCTAGTTTAGCTAGCTAACTAAAGTGTTATTAACTATAAATAATAATAATGCATTTTATTTGTATTGCACTTTTCATTCAAAAGAATTTCAGAGTGCTACAGAGTAAAAAAAACTAAAACATAATAAGTAAAACAACTCAAAATAAATCACAAAAATGAACACAGTTCAACAGTCAAAGGCCTGTCTTAAAAGAGTCCAGGCTCTGTACTGCCCATAGCTGGCTAGGAAGGCTGTTCCACAGGCTCTGTACTGCCCTTAGCTGGCTAGGAAGGCTGTTGCACAGGCTCTGTACTGCCCTTAGCTGGCTAGGAAGGCTGTTCCACAGGCTCTGTACTGCCCTTAGCTGGCTAGGAAGGCTGTTCCACAGGCGCTGTACTGCCCTTAGCTGGCTAGGAAGGCTGTTGCACAGGCTCTGTACTGCCCTTAGCTGGCTAGGAAGGCTGTTCCACAGGCGCTGAGAGCCGAACAGAAGGCTCGGTCCCCCATGGTGCGGAGCCTGGTATTGGGGACCTGGAGGAGCAAACTGTTTGAAGACCTGAGGGTGCGGGTGGAGGTTTGTGGAGTGATGAGTTCTTGTAGATAGGGAGGTGCGTGTCCGTTGATGCATTTGTGGGTGAGAAGAAGGACTTTGTAGTCAACCCTGAATGAGACAGGGAGCCAGTGTAGTGAGTGTAGAACAGGGGTTATGTGCTTGTATTTGTGGACTCTCATCAGGATCCTGGCAGCGCTGTTCTGGATGTATGGCAGCTTCTGTATGCTTTTGCCAGGAATCCCGATGAAGAGCATTGCATTTATTCATGCATTGAATATTGCAGTAGTCAAAGGCATGGACAAGTTCTCTGCATCTGACAGGGTTAGAGTGGGACGGAGTTTGGAAATATTTCTGAGATGATAGAAGGAGGTTTTGCACAGGTGTTTTATTTGGTCACTGAAGGTCAGGTGAGGGTCAAACCTAACCCCCAGATTTGAAACTGAGGAGGAGAAGAGGATGACTTGACCCTCGAAGGTGAGCTGTGATATGGGCGAAGACTGAACCTGGTGTGGGGTGCCAACAAGACGAGCTTCGGATTTGTTACTGTTTAACTGAAGGAAGTTGTTGTTCATCCATGCCTTTATCTCCTCAAGACAGGTGGTGAGACATGACATGGCTGCAGAGGGGCTTGGGGTAGTTTTAATGTAGAGCTGTGTGTCATCAGCATAACAATGGAAAGACATCCCATATCTGGTGATGACACGACCGAGGGGGAGCATGTAGGTGATGAAGAGGATGGGGCCGAAAACCGACCCCTGTGGAACACCACAGGTAACAGGGAGAAGTCTGGACTTGCATCCTCCCAGTGAGACGTATTCAGTCCTGCCAGAGAGATAGGACTGAAACCACTTCAGTGCAGAGTCTGAGAGTCCAATGGTGGTGTGGAGGCGCTCTAGGAGGATAGTGTGATCCACCATGTCAAATGCTGCTGTCAGGTCCAGGAGGATGTCATTAGCAGTTCATTCGTCACCCTTAGCATAGCCGTTTCTGTACTCTGTGGGCTGAGCGAAAGCCTGACTGAAATCTTTCAAACAGGTTGTTGTGTTTGAGGTGATCCTGGAGTTGGGAAGCAACTTCCTTCACTAGCACCTTGGACAGGAAGGCAAGGTTGGTGTATGACTTGAGCAGAGCAGTGGGAATGGGGTCCAGGGCGCAAGTGCATGATTTCATTCCTCTAAGGATTTCCATAATGTGGCTCTGTTGAACCTCTGTGAAACATGTGAGAGATGGCAAACTCCCAGGCGAGGGGTTGGTAGCAGAGGGAGACAGAGAGGAAGAGCTGGGCATCAGAGAGCGAATGTTGTTGACCTTGGATCTGAAAAAGTCAATGAAGCTGTTACATCGCTGCTCTGTAGCCTCAGTAGTGGGAGATGGTTGTGGCTTCAGGAGATGATTTATGGTAGAAAAAACTAGCTAGCTAGTTATAATAATAATAATAATAATAATAATAATAATAACTTGCATTTACATAGCACCTTTCAGGGAACCCAAGGTCGCTTCGTTATCTAACCAGTAACCAGCTATACATTACCACTAACTCTAAACTAGCTTGCTAACTTACCTCTAAATATGGATCTGGCTGGGGCTAAGTTAATTTATTTGAGGAGGTAAACACACACTTTATTTGTTTTAAGCACTTTGTTTTAGATTGTTATTCTGGAAAACTATGTAAATTAACGCATATTTTAAGTAGATAATGTATCATTTGTATATTTAAACATACAAATTCAGAAAACAATAAATGTACCCATCCATGGGTTTGACCTTTCATCTGACTCCGCCTCAGTGTCCTGCATTCGGGTCCACAAGTCCCCTGCCATATTTTGCTCCCCTTCACGTCAGTCGCGCATAGCTCGGGCTGTGCTTGTGATAGAGACATGAGCCAGGTTAGCTTTATGCGCCTGGGTCTCCTGAACACGGAGAGATCAACCCCGAGTCGATCAGAGCTTCCTACGCTGAGCTATGGTAACTTTCCCGCACCTACCGCACAATACCTCCGGAAAACCGCAAAAATTAGGCATTCATCGGTAGGGGGTAGGTGCGGTAAAGTTACCATAGCTCATCGTAGGAATCATTGATCGACTCGGGGTTGGTCTCTACGTGTTTAGGAGACTCAGGCGCATAAAGAACATGAAAAGGCTCATGTCTCTATCACAACCACACCACAGCTAGGCGCGAATCATACGAAGGGGAGCAATATATGGCAGGGGACTTTTCTAGGCAAAACTCCGGTTTTGAAAAAAGCACTCCGTACCTTTACGAGGTGATAACTACTAATAAGCTGCCAATCCAAAAGGTCTATCATATCAAAACATAATCTAGGGATGTATAGGAATAAGAAAATCACATCTAGGATTTGCCCAGAATTTGGTAGTGAAAAATGGTTTGGCCCAAGGACTATGAGCGAGAAAGCGACAACGCGGGTTGTGCATGCGGCAATAAAAAGAATGAACGTCATGAGATTACTGGGGTTTTGCACAAAACGGGGGTTTTGCCGTGGGATAATGCAGCTGCATGTTTTTGTAAACGTCTGTGCAACAATAGCGTCAGGGATAGTTAACGTTCAATCGAAAGGTACGATTCATCACAATAAAATGCCGAGGTCTTCAGGCGAATTGATGATGGTGTAAATAAATGGAGCGTGCGCGCGCGCGTCAGAGTCAGGCACGAGCGCTGATTGGCTGAAAATGACATCACATATGTACTATTCTTAGCTTCTAGAAACGGCATTACCTCATCTTTTTCCTCGCACAGGTATAGACATACAACAACAAATGCTGTTACAGTCGCAGACTGGACGAGGAAAAGGAAGGGAGTAAAGTCGAAAGAGCGACCTGACTAGTTAGACTAGTTATTTAGCTGGTTTGATCCTATTAGATTCTTCGGGCATTTGTTTTTTAGCTCTTTTGGGTTGATTTGTATCTAGTTATCAGCAAGCAAGTTGATTCGTGCGATATTGCCTGCTGTTTTCGGTTTGGTCAAACTCGTTATTGTAAGTATCTATATGAAACATCTTACATCGTTTTGTAATGTTCTGCATTTTAAAAAAAAAATCATAATTGTATGCATGTTTAGCCTATTATTTCGCAAAATGCATGACGCAACAAAAATAACCTCATTCTGCAAAAATGTAAATGCGTTTAAATTTCAATTGTTGTTTTTCGTTTTGATTTGAAGCAATATCATAAAGTGCAAAGACAGCCTGTATATGAATGTATGTCTTATTTGCTATCGTTTTTGTATTGCTACTAATTACCTTACTCGGTCTTAAAATGAACACACTTCTTTTTTTTGGAATACAGACACGCATAAGACCGAGATGGTGTTCTACAGAGAAAAAGGGAACGGGCGACCACCGCTGTCTCTCATTCTACCGCATCTTTACCTGGGTGCAGAGACCGATGTTACGCAGGTATCTCATGTTTCATGCGACTATATTATGTGACCGTTCACCGACAAGACACCTCTTTGCACTGTCGGTTATCTTCCTCTGTCTGACTGCTATCTTCCTCTGTGTACCCCCCCCTCCCCTCCCGGACACAGGACTGCCTCGCCACCCGTGGGATCTCCTACGTCCTTAGCGTGAGTCGCTGCTGCCCGCAGCCCGCCTTCCTGCCGGGCTCTCAGTACCTCCGCATCCCCATCGACGACTCCCTCCGGGACGACCTGCTACCTTGGATTCCGGAGGCACTGCGCTTTATCGGTAAAGACCAGACCGGGTTCCCCACCTGCTGTATGCGGTTTAGGAGGATCTGAAGACAATGAATCAGATACAATGTACCAGCCAAATGTTGCATAGCTGTAAAGCCTTTGCTGCATCTGATTATGTTTAGACTTGAAGCGGTCGTCAGTACAGAGTAACGCTCACTAGTGTTTGGGTTCTCTCTGTCGTTTGTGCAACATTTCGTACAGTCTGTTTTTCATGCATGTGTGAATAATAACGCATTTAAGTCTTAATCTCTCTCTCTCTCTCTCTCTCTCTCTCTCTCTCTCTCTCTCTCTCTCTCTCTCTCTCAGATGGGGCCATGTCGTCTGGCGGCTCTGTTCTAGTTCATTGTGCTGCAGGAATATCTCGCTCCCCTGCCCTGGCAGTGGCCTACATCATGTATCGCCAGGGGATGGACCTTGACCATGCCTACAGGTGTGTTTTTGTGTTTGTGTGTGTGTGTGTGTGTGTGTGTGTGTGTGTGTGTGTGTGTGTGTGTGTGCGCTCGTGTGTGTGTGTGTGTGTGTGTGTGTGTGTGTGTGTGTGTGTGTGTGTGTGCGTGCGCTACTTTATAGCATTTGTGTGTTACTTTGTGAGATTGTGTGTGCTGAATGACTGCTGAATGAGTTTCTCTATATAAAGTAATATACAGTGAAATATACATTCAGCCTTCAGCTTTATCTGCCACTTTGAGTCACAACAGTTATTTGCAGTATTGGCAGATTAACATAAATGTGTATTTTACAGTATTCAAAGTGGCAAGCTAATGTTATTGGTTAGTTTTTGGTGTAGTTAGTTACTTTGCTTAAACTTTGCCGGAGTTGGCAGTATATATAAGCCATTCAGTAATGCATGTACAAAGCATAGTGTGTTGGCAGTGTGTGTGTGTGTGTGTGTGTGTGTGTGTGTGAGCGTGACGTGATGCGCATCAAGAGTTAAACTAAACTGATCTAACTTGTTTATTCCTCACTTTCAGGTTTGTCAAAGAACGCAGGCCCACCATTTCCCCAAACTTTAACTTCCTGGGTCAGCTACAGCAGTTCCAAGGCACCCTCACTCAGAAAGCCACTAACAGCAG
This sequence comes from Nansenia antarctica, assembly GCF_963989245.1. Lineage (NCBI taxonomy): Eukaryota > Metazoa > Chordata > Actinopteri > Argentiniformes > Microstomatidae > Nansenia > Nansenia antarctica. Next base: position 45,753,916 of record NC_137675.1, read on the forward strand.
CTCCCCTATCCAGCCAATCAAATCCCTGGACACATGCCTGCTGTCGGTCAATGAAAACATCAGCCACAGTTCCACTGTACCCTTGTCAGCCAATCAGAGCACAATTCAGGACAACCGTTTTGTTACCAAGGACTTTTCAGAGGTTGATCAAGTTTGCAGTGATAATTTAAAGTATAACACAGAGAGTGTAGAACAGGGATATTCAAATTCTGGTGAAATTGTTACTCCAGCTCTGTCAGAGAAGTCTCAAGACCAGAGGAGCGCATCCCAACTGACACAGTCACTTTCCAGCAAACTCAGGACTCTCACTCTTACACTCAACCAAAACCACAACGAGGCGCTATGCAAAGCTACCACCCCCAACACCAATGAACCGTCGAAATCCATGCTGAAGCCCACTGAACTACAAATCCCATCAGGCTTTGCATCTCTCTCGGAGAAGCGCAAGAGCCTCACCCTGTCTCTGTCCCCGGTGGGTGCAATCACCGGGAGTCATCACCAGGGGGCCTCAAAGAGCAACACTAGCAGCAGTGCTATCCACCAGCTGATGCGCATCAGCGCTTCCAATAGCGTCCACCAGAGGGAGGCAGCAGGATCCGTCAGTGGTACAAAGAGGCGTTGTAGGAAGCCTTCAGCAGGGGCCAAAGCCTCCTCCCAGCCAGACAAACAGCAGAGAGAGGAGAGCGTGTCCCGCCACAAGACAGATGGGCCCAATTGCAGCTCCTCCCAAACTCAGGCGAAGGGAGAGGAAGACAGAAAGCCCCAGGGAAAGGGAGAACCCAGCCACCTTAAGAGTGTGGAGGAGGGAAGGCTTCACCAGGCTCCCGAGCCAGAGAAGGACCACAGCAGTGGAAAGGCTGAAGGAGAGACTGGGAGCCAGTGCTATAGTTCTATCGAGAGCCAGCGTAATATCGTAGTTCACCAGCAGGCGGCGCCAGAACCTAAGATAGCTGCTCCTGTGGCTGTGGAGGCTGAGGACCAGGGGCTCCTGTCACCTCTCAACCTGACTGTGAACAAGCTGCTGGGCTGGGGGGAGAGGATGCTACTGGGGGCGCTGCTGGGGCCTCGGATTAAAGTGGCACAGGCGGCTCTGCCGTACAGGTGCTGATGGAGGAACAGACCATGGAAAAGTGTGTGTGTGTTTGTGCGTGTGCCTGTGTGTGTGTGTGTGTGTGTGTGTGTGTGTGTGTGTGTGTGTGTGTGTGTGTGTGTGTGTGTTTGTGTGCGTGTGTGTGTGTGCGTGCGTGTGAGAGAGGAACTGAAGAAATGAAATGCATGTATAATACTGTATGTCTGTCTGTGACATGTTCACAGAGAGAGGTCTGATGGAATACTTTGTCTTATAAATGCCTATTTATTGTTGACATTCAAAAGCACTAATGCCTATGTTTAAAGACTTGATCATCTTGATTCTTATTTATTGATTGACAGGAATCAAGTGATTCGTTTATTGTTGTTATTTATAAAAATGAATATTTTGAGGATGGTATTTTTTTGGCACTGGCTTGTAATTGAGATCAGTGTTCATTAAAGATGACATATTTCAGCTTCTTTTATTGTGTGCTTTTCACTGCATTATTGACTCTGGTGCTGTATTGCCCCCATTAGCAGACATTATTGAAACAAAGCAAAAGAAATCTGGAATGTTTCGAATATTAAAATAAACGTTCATTTAATGTAACCAGGACACCTAATTGAAATTATAAACTATTTATTTTTTAAGAGAGACTTTTCCTAATAAACCATTTAATGTACAACACGTACAGTACATAATCATCAGATTACATCTGAATATGATTTCACCTCTTTAATGACATGAACACATAGTATTACAGTTTGTGTCTTAATGAATAATGTCATAAACATATTCAAATGCATAGAATCCTCTATGCTTTGTACATGCATTACTGAATGGCTTATATACAGTATGTAAACTACTTCATCAATACATGTGAAAGAATATCAATATCTCAATGAAAGTTGGGTGGAAAACACTCAGCAGAGGCCTTAGTAACGGTGTATGATGAACACGCCCATAGAAATGACTCACGTCCGGTTAAGGGGAGGGGAGAATTATTGACTCATGATGATTGAATCCCAAAGTGTATTTCTTTTTGTTCCTGTACATAGGCCTATTCTATTTACTGTTCCTGTACATAGGCCTATTCTATTTACTGTTCCTGTACATAGGTCTATTCTATTTACTGTTCCTGTACATAGGCCTATTCTATTTAGTACAACTATAGGATTGGTTTCCAATTATTCTAGTCCACACTTCACTCATGTAGAGGTTAATTAGAGAAACTTTAGAATCCACACAATGTGGAAATGTGCCTTTGGTCTCACAGTGGCATACACAGTCTAGCTTGTTAGAACCAGACTCATCATAGGAATAGTGAACGCATCATAATAATAACCTAACCCTAACTAGTTGGGGGCCTTAGGGCTATATGAGGCTATGTTCGTGCAAATTTGTGCAAAAGCACCAAATTTGGCCCAGATGTAGCTCAGAGTATGCTCTAATGATTTAGCCAGGGCGCCCGAGCCAGCGACCACTGGGGTCGCCATGGCGGCCAAATCAATATGGCCGCCCTCCGAAAAAGGTTTTGGCTATAACTTTTGAACCAAATTAGCTTCAAATAAAAACTTGGTGTCTTATTTATGTTTCTTGGCCATTAGAAACACATTGGAATGCTTATATTTATAATTGGGTGTGTCTGGACCCCTAATTTGCATATTTCCAAGATGGGGCTCCCCGAAAATGAAAAAAATAAAAATAATAATCCAATATTGAATGTTGGGGAGCATGTGGGAGGGCCAGACCTCGTGAACTTAAAGACAGTTACAATTTGAATTTGAATTTTTTGTTATTTTTTCTGAGTGGGGCAGTCCCACTCATATTTTTCCTTTTTATTGACAGTTACAGTGAAGATTTAGACAGGAAGGATGGGTGAGAGAGAGAGGAGGGATGACATGCAGGATATGTCCCCGTCCGGAATCGAACCGGGGACCCTGCGGTTACATGGTCAGCGCTTAACCCGCTACACCACCTAAGCTCCCCTGAATTTGAATTTTAAAAAGCTGTTTACAGTACAACTACTATTTTCTTCCTCACGTAAGTTAAAATTCATCATTCATCATCAGTCATTTTCATAATCTTACAATAATTCCAGGATCCCACTCTCTGCACCTCACAACATTAGCTAGCTAGTTAGCTGGCTAGCTAACGCCCAGGCTCCACTATGGCCATCGAGTGTTGCGTCTGCGTTGCGTTGCGTCCGGAATTGCTGTCAGCCAGGGAACGTTGCTTTTGTAATCAATGAAAGGTGCTCCACTGCCTACGTTGCGTCCGCGTTGCGTTGTGGCTGATGGCTGCGTCCAAAGTAAAAATTCGGCAAAGTTTGATTTCTGATGGCGAACGCGAATGTATATTTACTATTGTACGTATATTGGTTGTTGGTTATAATTGTATAAGCAGCCCATTGTCATATATGCATTCTTATCATTTCAATTGATAGGAGACATGCTGAAAATAAGGTATTGTCTTGTTTTACTTCTGTCTACAACCAGGGTTCGAGTTATGTGGGAGCCAATGGGAGCTGAGCTCCCATAGAGATGGTCTGAGGCACTCTGAGCTCCCATGAAGGCAGTAAAATCAAAAAACTGTGGGGGTCGCTAATAATACATTACCACAACTATTATTTGATCAAAATGTCAATGTAATGAATATTATTTAATTTATTTTATAAATATTGTAAAATAAACACGTTTTCCAAGAGAACTACGCGCACCATTAATCTCCTGTGAATGACAGTATGCCGTTGACTGCCTGCACTTCACCACCAAGACACCATGGGGCGCAGTAGAATATAGTGCAACAGAAAAAGGTTGATTAATCAGCTGTGCGGTAAACCGTTGGAACACACAGTGCACAGCTGATTAATCAATTAAACCAATAGAGTGAGACACCAGTTGCCTTTCAGGAAGTAGTGAGATCGTGCACCTAGCCTATTATTGAGAAGCAAACATTAATTCATTAGCTATACAGGAGTATATTATACAGTAGCTACCATGCCGCCCAAAAAAAGGCCACTGCTGCCGACCGGGTCATCAAGCCTAGAACATTTCGGGTTTTTATCAAAGAAACCTGCTATGACACCTAACGTTAGCCCTGCTGCTACTGTTACTGCTACTACTGCTGCTACTACTGAGGACTCTGCTACCAGGCCTGAACGCGCAACACCCACACACAGTTCAGATGAGGGGCAGAATGAAGAGGTAGGGGAGGCAACGCCACAGAACTGGGGAGAAGATCAGTGGAGATCCTGGAAAAAAAGAAACCCCTGGCTATTTGCAAATGAGGATGGCCTTGGATGCCTTGCCTGTAAAGAGGCAAAGACTCTTTTACTTTCAGAGAAAAAGTGGGGAGTGCATTTGGCGGATGCCTGGATCAATGGGACAGTAAGTAGCCCCGTTCAAAAGCAGTTGCGGAAAAAGATTTATATACACCGCGACAGTCATGCTCATAAACGAGCTGTTGAAATAGCAGAGCTTAAACAAAAGGAAGTGCTTCCTAAGAACGTAGCAGCACTCACTTCCATTATGTACAAGGAGACAGCAAGTTCGTTCAGGGCAGCCTATACTGTGGCTAAAGAAAGGATGCCATATACAAAACTGAATCCAATCATGAAGCTTAATGAGATGAATGGCGCGATAGTCGGCCCTACTCACCGATCTGATCATTCATGTGCACAGATTGTAGAGCACATTGCACAGGAGATGAAAAATAAATTCATTTCTAATGTCAAATCACTTAATTCGAGTATAAGCATAACAATAGATGAAAGCACAATTCATGGACGAGCGTACATGATTATTTATGTCAGATGCGATGTCACTGGAAATGGAGATGTGGACAATGTGTTTTTTGACATAGTTGAACTTGACCAGGGCACAGATGCCGAGTCCCTGTGCAATGCACTGAAAAACAGCCTTCGATCAGCGGGAATGGATGACGAATTTCTTCGGGAAAACCTAATTAGCATAGCCACAGATGGGGCGGCCGTGCTAACAGGGAGAGTGAATGGACTCATAGCTAGACTGAAACGGGACTTCCCTCGGCTGCAGGCAGTTCACTGTCTCGCGCATCGGTTAGAATTAGCGGTGAATGACTCATTGAAGGAGGTGACTGGCTGTAATCATTTAGAGTTTTTCCTCTCAAAACTCTATGCTCTTTACCACCAGTCCTCGAAAAATGCAAGGGAATTACAGGAAGCAGCTGCGGAACTGAACCTGCAGATACTGAAAATAGGGAAAGTGTTTACAATAAGATGGGTGTCCAGCAGTTTCAACACTGTCAAAGCTGTGCTGAAGGATTTTCCAGTGTTAGCACGTCACTTTAAATCAGCTAGTGAAGATGGCTCACGCTCCGGTATGGAGAAGGCCAAGTACACTGGTTTACGCATCTGACATCCACTGGATTTCTCTCTGATTTAGCAACAATGAAAGACGTGTTACGTGAACTACAAAGTCTCTCCCTGAAACTACAGAAACGCGACACATCCCTGATTGATGCAAGCCGCCACATTCACCAAACGATCGAGGTGCTCTCTGCCATGAAGGACCAGGGAGGGAAAACAGAAATGAAAGTCAAAATGGCCATAACCAGCGGTCAGTTCAAAGAGGTTGCTCTCACCGAAACGCAACGTAAAATAAACAAGTCCCAATTTTACCAGTCAATTATTGATAATCTCACCAAGCGTCTCCCTGACAGTGAGCTGGTAAGCATGTTGAAGCCTCTGGATCAGCACTTCTGGCCAAAAGAGAGGGCAGAACTTGTTCTATTTGGAGAGCGTGAGGTGGGGAAGTTTGCTAAACTTCTCGGAGAGCCTTCGAGTGATGCTGTCAGTGAGTTCAGAGACTGGAAATTACAAGACAAGGAACAGCAGGGTAAAACCTTGAAAAGACCAAAACACTTTTCTTCCGACCTCTGCAGAGTGTGAGAGGGGCTTTTCTGGATGCAATGACACTGACAGTCAGAACAGGAACCGGCTGCAAGCCAGGAGCCTTACCGCATTGTTGTTCGTGGACTTAAATGGGCCTCCGATCGACAAATTTGACCCTCTCCCGTTCATCCAATCTTGGATAAAGAAAGGACATCGGACGTCAGCATCATGGGTTCCAGGACCGCGACCGCAGCCTACTGAAAACAGACCACTTTGGTCTATCTTGTCTCCGTAAAGGTAAGGTGGCTTTTACTTTTTACTAACCTAGTGTACTAACCTAAACTGTCACTGTACCCAACCCTAACTATATGTTTACATGCCAACTAATTAGCTAATTCATTTCTGTCATTTAGAGCTGAGGGGAGCAACAGAGAGACGGACAACAGGACAGCAACTGAGAGACAGACAACAGGACAGTAACAGAGAGACAACGGGAGAGGAGAGCAATAGAGACAGAACTGAATGCACTGAACTTTTTTTTATTCTTTGCATTATTAACACTGTTGTGTTATTGTGTTATTAAAGTGTTTAAGTGTTTTATGGTAAAGCATTATGAGTGGTGTGTGTGTGCAGGGTGCTCGTGAGTTGTATATTTTGGGGAGGGGGGAGGCTTGTGTATGGGGGCGGGGGCGGGGGGTCCTCACACAAAGGACTGACCACCTTAATCCGCTACTGCCTATAGCTAATTAAAACTTGTAAGTCCCATCGCTGTGTGGGCATGATTCGCACGTGCATGAGAACATTTCGCACTGTTATTTTGGAGACCCCCACAGAGTTCATCTTATAACTTGAACCCTGTCTACAACTACTATTTCCTGCAACGACAACATGTAGGCTACAATTTCCTCAATCTCACGTAAGTCATGTATTATGTCATCACAATATGGCCTCTACCTCTACCTCTAGTAGCGGGACCATTAATTGGGACCTATGCTGTCTCTGCCAATGAGATGCTGATGAACCATTGCAAAGACCCAAAAATGAAGGACTTGTATCACTAGAAAGGGAACAAAAGATTTCTTAGCTATTGCTAATGTTCTTCCTTCTTCTGTTAATGTTACAATTGATCAGTTGAATGATGGTTCAGGTATTGCAGCAACGCTTAAAACACATAATGCTATGTATCACAAACGCTGTAGAAGCTACTGTAGTAGTTGTCGTGTCAAAAGGGCTCCAAAGTATGACGTTGGCTCCTCCTTAGTAGTGAGTCCTAAAAAGCTTCGATCATGTCAACCCAAAGCCTGTGGCATTCATTGTGTCATAGCCTATGTGAGGGGGAGGATATGGATGACCTTCACAAGGCAGTAACAGATAATGTTGATTCCAATCTGAAAAGCTGGGCAGAATCCTGTAAACATGTTTTGCTTCTTGGTAGATTAGTTACACAAGCTTCCGATGTGCACGCAGCAGGTGTGTACTACATGCCAAATGTTATCTCATGTTGCGATATGCAGCAAAACGGCAAGCATCTCATGACACTGCCAGGCCAGGGTGTCAGAAGGGGAAGCATCTACCAGTGAGTGGGGGACAACCTTTGACCATCTAACTATTGCACAAATTGTTGCTCTGGTTGAGGATTCAGATCCTCCTTCACAATCTCCTATTACGGCAACTCTACAGGAACCATATGAAAGAACACAGGTGTTTGTGTCTGATTATGAACCCCACACAACAACATTCAAGCAACATCTCCTCAGCTATCTGCCTGAATAGAGTGAACACCAGAAGGGGAGGGAAACCTACATCGCAAACAAGGAACAAGTGGCTAAGAGGAACAATTGGCTCAGGATGAGGCAATTCTGTTAATGAGGGCCGCCTTGGTTTTACACAAGTACTGCTTACAACGAGCCCACACATTTGACGGCTCCTTCCCGTCCAACTGTCTCACAACATCTGTTGCTGAACCCTTACGAGTGTTCAATGATATCGTCCTCCATGGTCCAGAGTTCCTCAAACCCTGTGCAGCTAATACAGAAGATGCCAACCTGCAACCGAGAATGTCAATGTCAGAAGTGCATTTGGCGCCACCCATCACACCTGCAAGACTGACGCAATACGTCACAGCAAGGACATTGACATTTGCCAATCGACCTGACCCAAAAGCCAAACAAAACAAAACAATTGCATTATGCAAATTAGGGGTCCAGACACACCCAATCATGAATATAAGCATTCTAATGTGTTTCTAATAGTAAAAAAAACATAAAATAGACACCAGGCTTGCATTTCTAGTTCATTTGGTTCAAAAGTTATAGCCGAAACCTTTTTCAGAGGGCGGCCATATTGATTTGGCCGCCATGGTGACCATGGCGGTCGTTGGCTCGGGCGCCCTGGCTAAATCACTAGAGCATACTCTGAGCTACATCTGGGCCAAATTTGGTGCTTTTGCACAAATGTGCAACATCCCTAAGGCCCCCAACTAAACACCAAAAACAGAAAATCTAAAAAAAAAATCTGGAAAACATCAAAATATCTAATTATATATACATGAGGCTTTTATTTTTAGGCTACTTACTTGAAAGAAGGTAAAGCAAAGATGAGGGAAAAATGCAGTTGTGTGATAACATATTCAAGGCCTAAAATCAACACAGTCATATGTGGAAAAATTAGGCTATAGACTATAGACCCATGTTGTTTTTAAAAGTAGGCTGGGCCTGTAGGCTTATTCCACTGTTAGGTCATTATATTAGTAATCACACCCGCCCTACTGTAAAATCTCCCATAAACAAATGTCTCAAGGCCAAATAAGGGCACAAGGTGTGAATGGTCTCTTTATTTATTTGAGATGGTTATAAAAGGTCTCATGGATTGTGACGAATCTGCTTTACTTGTGCTGATAAAAAAAAAAAAAAGTTTTGGTAAATTACACCTTTCTTTTTCATTTCAACCTCTGCAGAAGTTGAAAGATGCGTGCGAATTAAAGGCTACAATGCATTGGCTACAATGAGGAAACGGGTCTGTCCAACACGCCCAGTAGACCACGCTGCGGGGCTGCGTTTGAACTCTCCACTCATGTAACTTTTCTTCCGTGCTGACTTTGGTGTCCCGGAAGTTTGTTGAATGAAACATGCATTTATAAATCAGTTAACATTTTGCTTTGTCACAGTTCGGTGCCATTCGAGTGAAAGATACCCAAATACATTTTAGCACAGCTTTTTCCTCGTGATTTTTCCCTCCCCTCCTTGCCTTGAAGGTAAACGAACAAAGTAAGATAAACGTGTTGATCGCCTTACCAATCCGAACGCACCCCAGATTTCGAGAAACCCCTGGCAGAGAAAAAAAACGTAGCCTTGGGGCGATGAATAAAGAAAGTTACCGAAGACGAAGAAAGAATGAAGAAATCGTCAAGAGCAAGTTAACTAGACTCTACGAACTTGTCTTTGTCTGCATGCAGAGCTGATTAGCTGGATCAGTGTAGAGATCATTCATGTTAATCGAAGTAGCCTAAGAAAATCGGGTTTTATTTGACTAAGTAGGTTAAACTAATTTGTTTTACTGGAGTCAAAAACTTGGCACCGATAGCCTGATTTCAGTACTCAAGGCGGGTGCGGAAGACTTTTTCTTCGGACAAAAATGATGAGACAGGCCTCTCCGTTTTCAGATTGTAACATAGTTAGGCCCATATGGAGACAGTGCTGCTATTTTACCGGTTTATGTAGCGAGATAGGAGGGTTATAAGAAGGAAAAAGCTGTGGTACAACTACACGGGATTCAACTCACTGTAGCTATTGTTACAGTGGAGAGTTTGGCAAAGTAAGGCTACAGCTAAAGTTGGTGAATGCAGATCGACTGAACACTGAATTATTAACGGAAATAATATCAAGAGCCTAACTATTTGGTGTTAGTGTTCCAGGTTGACCCAGGTTCAAACAAACGCACTACGTTCTTTTATGCCTTTTTTCCCCACCCGGTTTCTATCAACTTCTTTCCAACTATTTTGAGGTTGTCCACTTCTACTTTCTGGCCTGTTTTTACTAAAACACACATCGCCATTAGCTTATTACGTTTTTAAAAAGGGCATCCGAGTATTTAATCGACCATGACTGCCGAAGAGGAGAGATTCAAACTGGTCGTCGTGGGCGGAGGCGGGGTGGGCAAAAGCGCGTTGACGATCCAATTCATTCAGGTGAGTGCGACTTTATACATGTAGGCTATATATTATTAGTAGCCTATAGGCGAATTGGTTTCATTGTGTGCCATTGCCTTATCTAATAGTGAAGGCTATATTTACTTATATTCGTGCGCATAATAGTCTATATCGTTTTAGGTCCCATCATCAAATGCACTAAACTATAATATGGCCTTGAACTATAGTCGTCATTTCTTTCATTGTGTCTATATGGATGATCCCACACACTCTATCTTTCCTTCTCGTTTTAAACGTTGCTCTCCCATCTCTTCCACAGTCCTACTTTGTATCAGACTATGACCCCACCATTGAGGACTCCTACACTAAAATCTGCACAGTGGATGGGAAAGAGACACGGTTAGACAGTAAGTATTACTCAATGGTTGTCAACATTGCCGTTTTCTGATACTAAGGGAACATTGGTACATAGGAGTGCCCCAGTGTGCAAGGCCAAGCCTGTGTAATGTCTCTGATCTGCCCTGTCATGACTTGTCATGCAGTTGGAATAACGTTGATGTTCTATGCCAAGGTGTACTCTTGTATGCCAAAACCATAATGTGTCCCTCCATCCATGTTCATATTTAAGCAACCGTACCTTTAGAAACCTTTTACCTTTAGGAAACTCCCTCAGTCTCACATCTGCTGAGGAGGTTAACTCCATTTGTGGTCTAGTGTGTGAAGTGGTGAGCTAGTCCTTCACCCCCCCCCCCCCCCCCCCCCCCCTGAATTTGCTGCAGTGTGTTTGTGCTATATTCACATCTTTGTGCATTGTCTACACTGTTCATCGGAGTCTTTGTGTGGGTGTGTGTCAGTCTTGGACACTGCAGGTCAGGAGGAGTTTGGGGCCATGCGGGAGCAGTACATGCGCTCAGGAGAAGGGTTCTTGCTGGTTTTTGCCCTGAACGACAATGGCAGGTAAGAAACCGAAAACACTTTTGTTTGTGTGGTGTGTAAGTCTCCTTCCCAGACACTTCCGCCCAAATGCGCAAAAGGTCTGGTGAACCAATGTGTCAAACATGGCCTTCATTAAGTCAATAAAGAGTGGAGCAAACGAATGCCGCATAGCCATTGGCTTAACTCCACATCAATCATTTCCCACAGCACTTCCCACCAGCAGCTTGCACATTGCACATTTCTGATCTGGAGCTATACGCTTGCAAGCCGTGTGATTCGCTGAAATCAAATAATAACAAATACTTTAGTGAAGTCACTCCCACCTAAGGCCAGGTTTGAGTCGTTGTTATTCCAGGCTTATGTGCAATAGCCTGGGGACAAGGTTATTTTGGGAGAGTGAAGGTACAAAGGCGTGTTCACATGGTAGCTTTTTGTCAGCTGGCATGTCTGTGGGAAAGGATGGTCCGATGGTTGATGGCTCACTCTAACTAGAGGAAGTGAAACTGTAATTATCACTCTGATTTTAAATGGGTGGTTAACATGTGTTTTTTCCTTTTTTTGGGACATTATATACACTTGTATTATTACAGCAGCCCACTCCTTTAGTTACTGTTGATGCAATAAACGGTATTTCCCTGAGTTGCGCACTTCTCTTCTAAAACCATGGAGGAGGTAGAGAATGAATGCTCACTTCATGGAGAAGGTAGAGAAGTGAAATTCAGCACAAGCACTTAATACAATAGTCCTGTTCAAGCTAACGAAACATGTATTTACTCCAATGAGGGCGCCCTTTCATCTTCTACTTTTCGGCTTCCACTCAAAGACCTCTCAAAATGGTCAAGGTGTCATTAGATCAGTATCAGGGTAACTCCATGAATCCAGCCTTCCCAGAGCTTCGTACAGATTAATGTCAGTCCCGTGATGTTTTTTTTTTCTACTGTTCTTCTTCCCCAGTTACAACGAGATCCACAAATTCCACACGCAGATTCTGAGGGTGAAAGATCGGGATGACTTCCCCATGGTTCTAGTTGGGAACAAGGCCGACTTGGACCAGCAGAGAGCGGTACTCCCCTTTGGCTTCACTTTCATTTCACTGTCATCTCAAAATGACCTCAGCTGGACGTTTAGCCTCTTTGCCAGCGGGTTTCCGCTTTAGCCAACCAAACAACAACATGGCGAAGGCGTTGGCTTCAGCAGTCACAGACAGACTGGTACCCAGTCTAGCTGTTCAACTACTGACATCCAATGAATGGCAAACCTAACCAAATCTAAAGTAGCATTGCTACATTTGTTTATCCAAATGCTAGAGATAAGACAATTTGAGTACATTGAAGGCATTTCAATGTAGACACTACTGCTAAAGCGAGAATGCTAATATCGATGTCAATGCACACAATTCTGATTTGATAATGCTAGATAAAAATGGGTATGACACTGGTTTGATGGAAACAATGCTAACAGGCAGTCTTCATTGCATTCCTGTGACATTCATAGATAGATAGACTTTATTTGTCATTGTTACAGTACAGGTACCAAACAACGAAATTTAGGAATGAATTTATTCACGAGCCCTTTTAATAACCTGTACAAACATCTGTACTGTGGGTACTTCTGTTAACTATATTCACTGAGACACCTTGCCAGAGACCTGAAGTTCTGTGAGCTTGTTTTCATTGTGGCTAGCCTCGGTCTCTGCAGGCTAATGAGGTGCTGTGGTGTGTAGACAACCCAAATGTGTTACAAACACAGTCAGACTGAAACTAGAGGCAGGCGAAAACAGAGCCAGGTGAAACCAACAATTTCCCCCCACATTTACATTCACATTTACATTTTTGGCATTTAGCAGATGCCTTATTCCAAAGCAACTTACAATCAATACATTTGAATACTAAGCATGTGAATCAGCAATCCACCATTCGTTGCAGGAAGAGTAATCTAGCTCGGGCCCGGGGCCACTGATAGAAGGAAAACCCTTCTTCTACCACCTTCTTCTAAAACTTATTATTTTTTCTTTACTGGAGAAACTGAGAAACAGTACAAGGGGGGCAATAGAAGTTATTAGGGACACAGTAGAGGGGAAAGCGGGTGTCTTTAGGAGACGTAGTGGTGAGGGTCAGAAGATGTCTCAGGAGGAGCAGTTAAGATGTAACCTGAAGAGATGGGTCTTCAGTCTACGACGGAAGATGGGTAGTGACTCTGCCGTTCTGACAGCCGTGGGGAGCTCGTTCCACCAGCGGTAACATAACTCACACAAACACACCAATCCAGTCAAGTAAAATCAGCGGTCACTCCAAAGCAGAGTATTATGACACTGTTTTATTATTTATATTTACCGTATTTTCCGCACTATAAGGCGCACTTAAAAGCCTTTAATTTTCAAAAAAAACGACAGTGCGCCTTATAACCCGGAGCGCCTTATATATGGATCAATTGGTTAATTTGTTGATCCATACTGGTTGTACACGGCGCTCAAGGCGCTCTGTCAAAATGTTTCAGTACGACTGGTAAACTACAAAGCCGCACCGCTTGCAGCATTACGGTAATCAGTAAACACCAAGTAGAAGCGTCTCTACAGTCACTATTCGAATGAAGGCAACAGCGCGAGCACGGGACATGAACATCGATGAATTTCGAGGCGGTCCTTCTTGGTGCTTTCAACTTGAAGTTTTAAAGTACCCACTCGATATAATAAACAACAGTTTAACGATCACTAAACACTTATAATTTGTGTATTGGATTCATTATTCTCGTTTGGGTTGGGTTGGGTTGACTTGTTGACTTGTAAACATACTTTCGTTTTAGCTCGTGTTCAAAAGCAAGAACTGTGTGTTCATCTAGTTATGTGTAGTTATGTGTTTTTAGCATGTCGATGTTCTCCCAGTATGTTGTCATGTTATTAAAATACAGTTGAGACCTTCGTAGCGATGTGTTTTGTTAGGAGCGTTCGTAGCTGTGGCTGCGTTCATAGCTGGGGCTGCGTTCAGAGTCACTTTTCTCCCATTCAGTGTTTGAGGTGAACCAACATTCAAATACGCCTGTCGTGTTCAATCTTTCTCTGATTTGAATGTATGACACATCATTTGAAAGCTTACCATCTGTAGTTTAAGCATGTGTAAAAACTGAAAAATTACGTTGCACATTTCACCAGGAGCTGTCACATATTGGTTGTTGGTTATAATTGTATAGCCTATTGGTTGTTTTCTGGTGTTGTTTTGCTCTGTTTGTAGTCTACTTGATGTATTTTTTATCAGCTGTTAAATCACCACAGCGGTTAATCCACTAATAGAGATAATAGCAGATTGAAAATGCTTGTAGCTAACTACTCTATATCTCGTGGTCGCAGCTATTGCGAATTGCTATTCACGCGAGTCAGCTGTGAATCACCGCAGGTCCTTGACGCTTGTTGCAAAAATGGATGACGAACGGCTGATACTTGAGGTGGAAAAATATATATTTTTGACAGTGGAGCAGGTAGAACGTTGACGGTGACAACGCTCAGGTGGAGCATGGACAACGGGAAGTTGACACAACACCGATGGAGAGGTGACTCAACGCAGTAGGTGGAGCTTGGGCGTAACGCAACCCCAGTCAAACGTTTGACTGCAGTATTCTATATTCTATTCTATGCGCTTTATAATCCGGTGCGCCTTATAATCCGGTGCGGCCTATATATGAAAACAGTTCTAAAATAGGCCATTCATTGAAGGTGCGCCTTATAATCCGGTGCGCCTTATAGTGCGGAAAATACGGTAATAAGAAATTATATTATATTCATTTGTCTTTGTTTTAATCAAAAACACTCAGAGGAAGAGCAAAGCATAGCATGCCGATCCCGGTGCCAGAAATGGTCTCTGTTCTCCCTTTTAAAAGTGCTTCCCTCTATGATTGGGACTTCCTACGCTATAGAAACCTAACTATTTCCATAGCTAAGGCTTACTCGTCTTGTATCATTCTCCTTCATCTGTGATGACAGGAAAAAAAAGCCCTGGACAGGTGAAATCGGAAACCTGTCACGCATTTATTATATAACATCTATTATTATATATAAATGTAATTCCTTAGGCTGGGGGTATAGACTTTTGCGTTCCCTAACTTACGGTATTTCGTGTGATTTAAAATAGTTAAGAAACCGGCTAGCTTGACGGCCTCGAACGTTTGTGTTAACATTGTTGCTAGTGGTAATGTTAATATAGATATATGATGCTAGCTCACTGTTGCTACTCTAGGCCAAACGCAGAAGAGGATTGTTTGTTGTCGATGTATGTGATCTGTTTTATGAAATGTTATCAGAGTTTCTTGTTTCTAAGCTAGAGCTTTGCTGTTGTTACATACATAGAGCATTTTAGGTTTGCAGTTGCCATCAAATATTTCAGTCACAGAAGCCAATCAGAAGAATGAGGGGGGGAAAAGGGCAGAACATTGGCTTCCGATCTTTTTCTGACTATGTCCCATGTGTACCTCCAAACCTCTTCCCAAGTCAGGGAAGTCGGGAAAGGCTAGGGGTGAACAATTAACCTTGTAGAGGAAACATGCCATGATGGTTACTTGTGTGGAAATGTTGCATAGTACATCTGAAACCTCAGTGTAACTCTCTCCATACTCAAAATCCTGGCGGTAGCCTTACCCCCTAGCCCCCCCCCCCCCTCCCCAATAGCTATACCCCCCCCACACCCAGCCCCCTCCACCCCCCAACAGGAGGTACATGCCCCCCCCCCCCCCCCAATACCACTCAGGACTTCAACTTAGCTTTTGCACCACTGCTGTTTGCATACTGTACATATACCCTAACCGTACATATTGTATTGATAACCATTACCCTTGATCTGTACACATCATACGGCACATATCTTAACTGGACATATCTTCGCCCTTGTCTGTACATATCACACTGTACATGTACATGTATATCTATATATCTGTCCATACTTTTATGGCTTTTGCACTATTGCACAAACTGCGTTTCATTGTCTTTGTACTTGTACTCGGTCAGTGACAATGAAATTGAATGTGAATGTGAATCCTGCAGATCTCCAGAGAGGAGGCCCAGGCGTTCGCCAGAGAGAACAGGATCCACTACATGGAAGCGTCGGCTAAGAACCGCTACAACGTGGACGAGGCCTTCCTGGAGGTGGTGCGAGCTATCAGGTACTTTCAAGCTGTCATTGAGTTGACGGTGTGCCTACGAGGCTGGTGAATAAACCGCTCTGTTCACATTTATGGCCAGATGATAAAGAGTCGGCCAAGCAGCAGCCAGTTCTGTGGGGATTCTAGACAGAATTGGGATTCAAGGGTACCTTGAAGTGTCTCTAGTTCCCACATACATCATCAACTCATCATCTGATCCCCAAGCTTGGGTCACCAGGGGCACCAGGGGAAGGAACGTTCCATCAGTTGAGATTGTTTTCAACAGTTTGATTTGCTGAGCACTTCTCTCTCTCTCTCTCTCTCTCTCTCTCTCTCTCTCTCTCTCTCTCTCTCTCTCTCTCTCTCTCTCTCTCGCTCTCTCTCTCTCTCTCTCTCTCTCTCTCTCTCTCTCAGAAAGTTTCAGGAGACAGAGAGTCCCCCTCTCCCTGCTAACCACTCAGGGAAACAGAACAGTGGTGGCTGCCCCTGCACCCTCCTCTAACTGCCCCCCTCGCCCCTCGCAACAATGCTACCATGGAGACCAAACCCCCCTACCCTACCACCGACGTGCTTGACACCTTGCAAGTCTGTCTGGCTTACATGAAGGGAAATGGAAGACATCAGATGGGCTGCAGATGCAGAACGTGCCAGATGGGGGTTTGGGTGGATGGGTATGTGGGTTCTAGGTCGGGGGGGCTGTTTGTTAGTTACCGAAGGGTCCAACGGTGAGGAAAGTGGTGGACTATAACATTTTGTTTCATTCCATTTTCTTTTTTTATCAGACATTTAAAATGTTTTTATCAATTTTTTTTGTATGTATTTCAGGTTCTGTCATTTTTCCAAAGCAGTGATGTAAAGGGAGAGGCCTACAACACAGGCTGTAGAGGGAGGGAGGGAGATGAGGTGATGTTAGGGAAGTAGATCTCACCATGTCTAATGGATCTCACGATTACGATCAGTGTTGAGCTGACAGGGTTAGTTTCTATAGCCAGTCATTTTGATACCAGAGGGCGCAGTCATTCTAACCTGCCACATAAGAGGAAGAAAGACCAGTCAAACGTGGCTCTAAAACGATGGATGAGATTCCTGAAGACTTCATTGATGCAGCCCGAGGGAGCAAAATAAAAAGAAGGTGAGATTGAGAGAGGTACCTGTCAGCAGTGTAGTATTAATGGCCACAGATTATGCTTGCACAACTTCAATTTTATGGACTGGTAGGGAAAAAAAAGTAGCTTGACACTAAAGTGCGATTCTTTTAAAGTGAGTTTTTTGGGGGAGTGGGTTTCAGTGGATATTGAGCATGTTCACTGTGTCCAGGTACTTTTGTCTATGCATATACAGGTATAAGCCTGCTTATTTCTATTTTATGCCGTTCGCAATGTTTTAGTCACACACCGCTAGCAATCACGCATGGATTAAGTAATGTTTACTTTGAATGGATGAATGAAATGAAGACCTGTGTTTAGGGTTTGAATGGCATCGCAGGAAGGGGCTCCACTCCAAAATGCTGCCCACCACAAATGCATCAGCTGTGAGACTGAACTGCTTTGCCCCAACTGTCTTACAATACATTGGTGTCGTGAGCAGCACAGCTAGGTGAGAGACGTCCAGTGCTCCCATATGTACTGGAAAGATGAAGCATTTTGTCATCTTTTAGCTCTACACTCCCACCAGTTTGAAACCAAACAATTACACTGGGGTTAAAGATTCTGAGCTTTAATTCAATGTTTTTCGGGTTTTTTATGCGAGCCTTTTTTATACATAGTCACCCTATTTCAGGGTGACCAAAAGTATTGGAAAATTGTCTTGACGGGTATTTCTGGTTAGTCAGGTATGTTCCGCCACATCATTTCGATGTCTAGTATTGATTCTAGGTTTTGCATTTGCCTTTTGAGTCTGCTATTGGTGTCTGTCAACATGAGGACCAAAGAGACGTCACTGAAAGTCAAGGAAGCCACTATGAGGCTAAAACATCTGAAAAATCAATCAGAAACATAGCCAAAAAGAAAGAAAGCACTGCTGAGCTCAATCACAAACGGGCTGGTAAGCCAAGGGAGACTTCTACAGTGAGTGACTGAAGAATGCTCACCATAATTAAGGGAACAAAAACTGTCCCACTGAGCAGGAACACTCTCCAGGAGTAGGCATGAATGTGTCAAGGACTACCATCTGCACAATATGTCACCACCCAAACTACAGAGGCTTCATTGCAAGGTGCAAACCACTAGTTATCCTCAAATAGGACGGTCAGGTTACAGTTAGCTAAAAAGAGGAACGTTTGGAAAATGTACCACGTCATCTATGAAATATGTTGGAAGTAGTGTTAGCCTCTATAGCTGCCACAAGAACTAGCTAACTTGTCTTAATTAACGATGTAACTGCTGATATCAGCAGCAGAATGTATTCAGAAATTCTGAAATACAAGCAAATGCCTCCAGATTCATTGGATGGTGCTTTATCATACAGTAAGACAAGGCCTCCAAAATATACTGCCTTAGAAACGAGTTTTTCAGGACCAAAAAGCTAGTCAATCTTCAGATTTAAATCCAATTGAACTTGCATTTAATTTCCTGATGATAAGATTTTAGGCAAAACAACCTCAAAACAACCAACAACTGTTGTTGTGGCTGCAGTACAGGCCTTTCAGAGCGTCTGGTGTAGAGGTCTGCAAGCCCGACGGCATAAACAGATTAGACCCGGGCTCGGGATGATTATATTTGGCATAGATAGGGTTCGGGCCAGGCTCTGACGAAGACACACGTTGCATTCCCGCTGATTTTTTTTTTTTAATCAATGGACTTCGGGCCGGGGTAAATGCTTAGCTCGTTGGGTAGGGAGGGCCTGACCTAAATGCCACAGGCTTGGCTCGGGCAAAGATTTCAGGCCCGTGCAGACATCTAGTCTGGTGGGGTCAGCGGGTCACAGAATTCAGGCAGTTATTGCATGCAAAGGATTTCGACCAAATACTAAACATGCATACATTATTTGGACATTTTAGGATTTTTTCCAATACTTAGCCCTGAAATAGGGGAGTATGTTTTTGAAAAATGTTGCTTTCTAAATGGTGAACCCAATCTCAAAAGATAAAACCCCCCATTGAATAAAGCTGAGAATCTACTTTGACCCCCATAGTATTTAAAATCCAAACTCTTGGAATATAGAGATAAAAGACAAAATATTCTTCCTCTTTGCCAATACTTATGGAGGGCACTGTACGTCTATAGCAGAATGTAATGCTTTAAGTCTATTTTGAACAAATATACATGCAGATTCTTACTTTAAAGATAAACATTTCAGGTATGCTATCAACCTATTATGTGTGTTGATGCCTACCTATCAGTTCCAACAATTATAAATATAATGCATTCATTTATATCTTGCTGTTATGTACGTTTTTATTTTGATAATGACAATAATCTCCACACATGGAATCAATGCACATTTCAGTTTAATTTCAATGTAATGTTTTTTTTTACATTTTATTTCTGAGTGAAACCAACCGGTTTCAAATGTTTTTTTGCTTCATGAAAGTAACATGGAGATCTAAAATGATTGGGTTGTTTGTTATCCTGCCTGGGAGGCAGCTGTTGAATTCTGCTGCAGTTCACCTTGTTGCCAAAGGTGGAGCAAAGTTGCAAATTGCACCTAGATAACTTAATGGCGAACACACATAAAGATGTCATGCTCACTGCCGCCATGATTGCTCCACACACTTACCACAGTAATGGAACATTTTGTCAGTGCCTCATTTACTTTTCATTTTGAAGAAACATAGATGTGCAAGAGCAATAAATTGTAACACTGTAGCCTACTGACATCCTATCCTGCCTAGGCTACTGGCTATCAGCAGTCCATACACCGTGGTAAGTGGAGGAGGTATATCTTCAAGCAGTAGGTACGGCATCTTTATGCATGTCCACTATTGTTAAGGGAGAATATATGTAGCACTGGTCTGACTAACTTTATCCTAGATGTAATTAACATTCTCGCAGTTAGCTTACTAACCCCTGGGTGGTATTTCGCAAAGCAGGGTCCAGTTGGCTAGCTAACTTTTTCTAGGTTTTGTATTTGTCTCCATATTTGATGGTTCACTCAAAGATGAACCTCTAACCTGACTCAACTCTCAACAAGTAATTAGTGATTTCATTATGTATTTCTGTCTTTATGAAAGTTTTCTAACTTATTGGTGAACCTGCTTGGTGAAATAGAACCCTGCTCATATCCTTTGTATGTTCTGCTCCACCTCAGCTATTTCTAGAATAACATCACTTGACAGTGTTATTCCTGCAGTACCTTAATGTCATTGGAAATTTATTAAATGTCAGTCAATCTTGTATTAGGTCCATGTTTGTCAATCCTATAATTATTTTTTCATTGTTGAATGTGGTTTGTTGACATCTTCCAAACTAATTTCAAACTATATATAACTTGCACCCTGTAATCTTCCACACATTTTAAATAAAACCAAAGACTTTTTGTACAAGGGTAAAGTAGTTTAAACTGTTTATTTTAGATCCAAAGTGATTGTTCCCAGGGATGCAATACAAACAATGACAAATGTCTCCTTTGGATTCGACTTTGTGGACGACTACACTGGCAATTCAACACATCGACTCAACATGCTTGAAGGTAAGAGAAACAATATGATTTAAATATTTTTTATAATAGGCGATGTGATCCAATGTTACGCTACGGACTGTTGCTAGCTTGTAATGCTAACGTGTTGGGCAGGTGGGGGGGGCGCGGGGGGTGTGTGCTTCAATGCGAACTTAGTCTCACTTCCCGGGGTGCTATCGTTGAAAACGACACACCTCATGACTGTATGAAAATGGATGAGATAACCAGCCTTGAATGGACTCGATCCGGTTGTCCTATCGCAGGGCTGCCAAGTTTCACCAAAAGTTTGGAGTGAGATTTTTTGGCGGTGGAGTGACCCAAAACTGTGCACGTTTTGGCAGCGGCGGCCCCTCTCTCCCACCCAATTATTTGTGCTAGTTTCCTGCAATTTTACATGTTGTTCATAATAAACCAGCACAAGAAATTAAAATAATTTACATTTTATAAAACAATAAAAAAAATCAGACAATATATCATGTTTAAGAAATCTTAATAAACAAATACAGTAGCCTACAGACTCTAAAAGAAAAGTTGGCCCCATCAACAGGACTCAGCCCCTTGGTCAGCAGCAGAAAGACCCGTGGTCATCATCTTATATACAGTGCATTGCTCATAGATGGTTATCATGTTATACAGTACATACCAGGGTTTTTCCTGGGTCAGAATGAGGGCTTGGTGGGTGAGACGCGCCCACATTTTTTTGAGGGACCCCCAATTGTTGTATTTGTATTGTAAATTGTAATTATTAATAATAATTATTATTATTAATGTACCTGGTTATGTTACAGTAGAGAAACAAAAAACTGTTACCAAAACGGAGTATTTACTAGCTAAGATTGGCAAAAGATTTGCGTGGTGCAACCGAAATTAGTAAACAACTAGTTTGAAACTAGCTAGTAACAACTAGGGGTTTAGTAACTACTAAATGCCTGCATTTAGTAATGACTTACGCCATATTGGTGCAACCCAGTCCAGTAGGCTACCAGATACGATGTTGTAATGTATGCACATATTTTGCTACCACGGTTGCCAGACGGAATTGACAATGTCCAGCCCAACCGGTCTAAAAGCTGCCGAATCCACCCGTCCAGTACCAAAAGTAGCCCAATCTGGCAACACTGCTTGCTACGTTCTTGCAGCTCGCGTGAACACAGGTTCTTCCATCAGCGCTCGCCTGCTGCTTTGATTGCAGACTCAAGTTAATGCACGTGCAGAAAGATGCCACGAAACTCATAGCAGCAGTCCGGTAGCTTTCTTTCAAGGAATTTCAAAAATAAAAGTCCCGTAAAACAATAGTTTTTCTCGCCGTGAGAAATAGAGATGCGGCGTGAGAGCGTGAGAACTTGTTGAAATGCGTGAGTCTCACGGCGATTGCGTGAGACTTGGCAGCTCTGTATCAAGACTGACAGACCGAGAAGCAAAGTTCGGGAAATAGCAACCGTGGGATGACAGGTCACGTTAGCGGCCATGGCTACCGTAAGTTACTGATACTAAATACAATTTGATTTGAATTGTAGCCACGTTTCCTTTTCACTGACGTCACGTCTTTGACAGAATGATCAGAGTTATGAGCAAGATTAGTGTTATGAGCTAAGTTAAATCTCAAGTAAGCAAGATCAATCTCCCAGTATTTTCTATTATTTACAATGGAAGTGAACCCCCACGAGACTAGTGTTTGTCCCACCTAGCAATAGTAGCCTAGGACTATGGGCGAGTCTTGACAAAGGGTCAATTACTTTGACTTCCCCTAAATGTGTGAATTCTGAAAATGTATTTCTTTTTTAAAAATCTAGAAAAACCAGGGGGGTAGGGGAGAGCGGGGTAATGTGATAATTTTTTTACCTTTGCTCCCCTCTAGCCAAGCTAAAATGAGTAAATCAGTAAAATGTACACATTTCCCATTAATTCAGGATGTTTTCTCGCTATGGAAATGATCAGAATGTCTTCAGGACAAAGGGCAAAATGAAAATATGATTGTTTTTTAAAAAGTGGTCTTGTGTCTCACTTTACCTCAGCTTAGGGGTAAACTGAGACCGACCAGAGAAATCAAGGGGGTAAAGTGAACCAGTTGGAGGTAAGCTGATCCACTTACTTTTTCCACTTTAAAACTACCATAACAACACATGTTGTAACAATTAGAATCCTGACAGCTAGATTGACAACCACACATTCCAAAACTAATGTTGTAACAGAATCATGGGGATTGGTCAATTAAGAAAAAATTTTTAAATACTTGAAAGTAACCCAAAGTACTTGAATAGTAAATCAAATACAACATAATATAATTCAAAATGTTTTATTTAATTAACATTCACAGTGTGGAGGTCAGAACACAGGACCTTTAGAGCCAGCTAGTGTATGGGGGTCAGAGCAAAGGACAATCAGAACCAGCTAATACACAGTCTGGGGGTCAGAACATGGACCCATAATCAGAACCAGCTAGTACACAGTCTGGGGGTCAGAACATAGGACCATCAGAAACAGCTAGAACAGCCTGGGACTCAGGACACAGGCTAGACCCACCTGGATTAGAATATCAGCCTCATACTCTTAAACAAGGCCTACTCTACATTCCAGCCCTGAAGGTTACAGGGAAAGGTGAAGAGTTGCTCTCTCCGTGTGGTTCCTCCAGGCCTATTAGGTTGAGGCAGCTTCTTCACCACATCACCTTTAGGAACATGTGCCACATCATTGTCTTTTAAAGCAAACGTGGGTCTCTCCCACACTTTCTTGTTTCCCTGGATTCTTCTGAGGAATTGTGTAAGTATTTCGTCATCCTCAACTTTCTCAACCATGCCAACGTAACGGACACTCCTGCGTTTGGTTGCAAAGTTAACTAGGACAAAGTCACCCACGTTCAGATCTGTGTTTCCAGGATCACTTCTTTCATCCTAAGAGCTCTCTTCGTCAAACTCCTCATCAAGTGGGACTGCGATATCACTCTCCTCAGAGCTGCTATCTATGATTTTCTTTTTCGGTTTTCCCTTTTCTTTGCTATTTTGCTTTTTCCCTGCCAGTTTCTTCTGTCTCTCTTCATAAGCCTTTTCTATTGTCTGCTTCTCTGGAGTATCAGTTAGGATGGCTGTCTTCACACGCTTTCTTTTGATTTGTGCTCTGGGGGGACATTTGGGAAGTGGTAAGATTTCACGAGGAGACACATATCCAGGTTGGCTGGGAACACGTGGCACATCTGAGTCAGCTGGCGAGGCACATCCATGAGGACCACGCGGAGTGGATGGATTAGCATCAGCGAGTGGATCATCTGCATGAATGAATGAATGAATGGTCTTTATTGTCATTGCTATAGTACAGGTACCAAACAACGAAATTTAGGAGGGGTGGCTCCCCTGGTGTTAGGAAAGAAAAAACACTTTAAAAAAACACTTTAAAAAAACACAAGAAGGGAAGGAGCTGGTTTACATAAATAAAGGCTATGTACACTATCCACAGCAGGTGGTTCAACTGCAGAAGGTGGATCATCTGCAGGGGATGGATCATCGGAAGTGGATGGACCAGTGGATGCAGGCTGCAGCTCAGGGTTTGGCCGGTCTGACACCATGGATGATGCAAACGCTTCCTCAGGGAAAATATCTCTGTTATATGGGGAAATCCCAGTGGACTTGAATCCAGAAGTGATATTACGGGGTGTCACTGCTGCCAAGAAGGCCTCATTCTCAGGTCCTGCAATCTGGTAGATGGAGACTGTTTTGCCAGGGTTGGATCTCATCCACCCATCAAGAGCTCGGCTGTATAGGGTCTTGAACGGGCCATACGCGGTCACGTCGAGAGGCTGCATGCGATGCGATGTGTGGGGTGGAAGGGTGAGCAGAACAATACCGTTGCTCTTTGCTTTTTCTACAGCCTTGAGTGAGATGTGAGCTCTAAGATTATCAAGGATTAGCAGCATGGGACGGTCAGGAGTGCACTGAGTGTGCTGTATCAGGTGATCAAGGAACTCAGGCCAGGTGTCTTCATTCATCCATCCTGTTCTGGTGGAGGCACCTTTGGCTCCTGGAGGTGCTCCTATCATGAAGTCGTCCTTAAACTTAACTCTGGGGAAGGCAAACATGGGAGGTATGGCATTCCCAGCAGCATTCACTGCACACACCACAGTCACCAGTTCTCCTCTCTCAGCTGATGTGATAGAACCAACTTGCTTTTTTCCTTTCTCTGCCACAACCTGAATCAAATAGAAAGTTTAGAATCAATGGCATGTGCAATCAGTAGGCTACTATTGGTCTAAAGGTACATTGCATTTCGTTTCAGTCCATTAATTTTTTCTAGTTCACAGGTTCACAACATTATTAAAAGCATTAGTTTCAGCATTCTGACAATAGCTAGCTGGTCATTATCACAAGCCACTCAGTATCAGTCTGGTGCTCTCTAGTGTATCATGTGTAGCTTACCTGCCGTGGCTTTTGAACTGTAAAGACGCCTGTTTCATCCACATTGTAAATCATATGTGGAGGGAATGCATGCCTGTTAAAGAAGAGAGGCAAGGGAAGAACCTTATCAGAATCAAAACCAAATTTTACAGGTAAAGCCTCCATAAAACATTTGCAACTAAATAATTCATTCTGTCACCTGTCCATCACTACAGCCAGATTTTCGAAGAACTCCCCCACTGTAGTTTTATTGTAGGCTGCAGCCCTTCCCAGGGATGTTGCCTCCGGAGTTCGGACAGAGAGATGGCGACGTGCTAAGAATCTGCCAAACCAATCTTCTCCTAAAGAGTAGAGAATTCATTATTATAAGATTTAGCTTTGTGGCAAGATCAGTTGGCCTAAGTTAACCTACAGAATCACGTGATCTCTTGCACACCCTAGCCTACCTGCACATTGTTTCTCTGTCCAATTGGCAGGGATATTGGGATATACAGGATATTGTTTCTCTCTGCGTATTCAAATGCCAGTTCACGGCACTTAACTGGAGCAAGGCCATGGAACTGGTCAGCTAGTTGTTTCAAGTGTTTGGCAAGCTCCTCCTCCATCTCATCTGTGAAAATTCTCTTTGCCTCAGCTACTGCACCCCAGGCTACTGATTTAACTTCCCCTTTCTCTTTTTTCTTTATGAATCTTTGTAGGGTTGTCAATATTTCTATCCCTTCCAGCTTTTCTTAAGGACTTCTTTCCTTGCATGACCTCAGCGGCTGCACTCCATCTCTTCGAGGGTTGTTTGGCCCCAGGTTGTCTTCCTGGTGTACTTTCTTGGCATGATGTCTTTTCTACAATGTTTATGACATTAAAAATAAAACATGTTATGTAATATTACACTAAAATATGTTTAAGACTAAACTTAACTTGTGTTTCATGGTGGGGTAAAGTGAGACAGTGTCATAGCATTTGTCTTATTTTACCCCACAGCCACCTTTTTAGAAAAAACAACATCTCTTAGCAATTCAGGCTAATCTTCAACTAGCATCAATCACATGGTTTTATGTGTTGGAAGTTCATCAACATGTATGATATACGTTTTTCTACCTGAATCAATTTGCTTTGACACAACAGTTGATTAAATTCACAGCAAGATTTTTTTTTTGTGTAAAAACATACTTACCACAGCACCAGCACCAACTTCTCCTTCTTGGCTAGGGGGGAATGGGAGGGGCTTGAAAACATAATGGTCACATGACCACAAATGTGTTCCGTTGCCTAGATACAGGGGGTGTCTCACATTACCCGGTGTCCCACATAACCCCGCTCTCCCCTATTCCATGAACACCAATAAAGGAAAATCTGAAATCTGAAATTTGATAATTCGCTAATTTGATAAACCTAACTGTCAAGATTAAGTTAGATGCGTGTCAAATGTCTAACGGGTGGAAACAAAATCCCAAAAGACAGTTCCGTTGTGTCTTTTTGGAAACATTATGTCCGACCTTTTTAGATAGATCGATAGTTTGATAGTGTGATGAATAGATAGATTGAAACTCTAAACACATTTTCTGCTTTGCACCCAATTTGCAATTCAACATGGCACTTTTTGCAACACACTGCACACGGTTCTCTACATAAGAGACAGGAATCTGACAGTCACTTGTTTGTCATTTCAAAACACTGCGAGTCAAAATGCCACACCCATGGACCAATTGGCCAGTACACTTAACATCCGGCCAAACACCTCTTTGCTTAATTGTCGACTCATCGGTCAGGATCTAAGCACTATAAAAAAAAACACAGGTGAGTACCTTTTTACAACAACAATGGAAGCCAACATATCAGCGAGAGGAAGAGGTAGAGGAAGAGGTCGAGGGAGGGTGAGAGTGAGAGATAGAGGGAGGGGGAGTGTGAGAGATAGGGGTAAAGCTGGGAGGGGAAGGATGAGGACAAAGAAGATGACAAGGCAGAAGACAACTTTCTTTTCTTAAGTATTTTTTTTCTGAGTCGGGCAGTCCCACTCATATTTTTCATTTGTATTGACAGATACAGTAGAGATTTAGACAGGAAGGATGGGTGAGAGAGAGGAGGGATGACATGCAGGATATGTCCCCGGCCGGAATCAAACTGTGGACCCTGCGGTTACATGGTCAACGCTTAACCCGCTACGCCACCTAAGCGCCCCAGAAGACAACTTTCTGATGAAATCTGCAACGTTGTTACAAACCATGTGTTGACAATGAGAGAGTCCAGAACCAACTCACCCATTCACTCTTGCTTCTGTCATCCGGACATTTAGACTTGAGCACAGGTATGTAACCAAATGTTCACTCACTCTAAATAAGTCATACACTCTATAACTGTAAAAGAATCCTTCACAATTTACTGTGGAAAAAAAAGCTTCTTTAGGCTATACACACTGATCAATCACTATATTTAATTTTGTTGTAAAGGACAGAGAGACAAAGACATCATGGTGGAACGGTTTGAATGTTCAATGAGGCACAGGAAGCAGCAATAATCAACTTGGCTTTGGCAAATAATGCAATTACACTCTGAGAGATTCAAAGCCACATCATGAGGGACAACACAATTTTCTGCAACATCTGGCAAATCAGCTTGTCCACATTGGCCCGTAATTCTCCATCAAAAGCAAGTGCACATGTAGCAGCTTTACAGGGTGCCTTTTGAGAGAAATTCTGAAATAATCAAAGCTCTGAGACATGAATATGTGGAAGTAAGTACAACAGTGACTACAGTACACTACACACAGTACAACATTTTCCCCAGTGTACTGGACTACACCATATTGACTGATATTTTTGTTTTGTTTTCAGAGAGTACTGGAAATGGATGCTAATGTGTTCCCACATGAGTTTATTTTCATCGACGAGGCTGACTTCAACCTCACAAAGACCAGGAGAAGGGGAAGGAGCATCAGTGGTCACAGAGCCATTGTACTGTAGATGTTCCTGGCCAACGTGGCGGCAACATCACAATGTGTGCCACCATCATACATACTAATGCCAACCTTGGTCCATACAACGTAGCCCACATTGCAGAACATTTTTTGATCTGCACAAAAGATGGATGACGCAGAGCATCACAGATATATGGGACAATGTCAGCTTCCATCATGCAGCCCTGGTCCAAAACTGGTTTGTTAACCACCCACAATTTCTTGTTCTATACCTTCCACCCTACTCTCCATTTCTCAATCCAATTGAAGAGTTATTTTTCGGCATGGCGGTGGAAGGTGTCGTCAGCCCTAGGTGCGCATGGCTGTTCTGCAGGCAATGGGAGAGGCATATGATGATATTGATGTTGGTGTTATCCAGGGCTGGATACGACACTCAAGGTGCTTCTTCCCTCTATGTTTAGTCAGAGAAGATATTGCCTGTGACGTTGATGAGGTGCTGTGGCCAGGCACAGCTAGGTGACGAGATGCAGCGAAATATGTTTCTTTCCTCTGTTTAAAAAAAAAAAAAAAAAACTTTATTCACTTAATTTTTTTGTTTTTGTAGTCTGTCCAATGTGACTAGCTCACTTGCCCCCCTCTGCCGGCCCTAGTTTTGGCTATAGCTTGCTGTTCATTATGATGATAAATCATAGCTAGCTACCTCTTCATATACTGTATATGTTACGGTACATGTGGGATAACGGTACATGTGGGAAAACTAGGGTTAGGGTTAGGTGCTACGTCGACTTGGTACATGCTGGCATGTCTAACCCTAACCCTAACCCTAATCCTAACCCTAACCCTACCCCTACCCCTAACCCTAACCTTAACCGTAGCACCCTAGCACCTAACCCTAACCCTAGTTTTGTACCGTATTCCCACATGTACCGTAACATATATACCGTACATATACTATACAGGCTATATACTGATTAACTAACTCAAATGCATCATCGATGCCCATTGAACAGATTTATTCATTATTTTATCTTAAAAATACAAATGTAGTGGCCTGAGGTGGTCCAGTGGTCTAGCACCGTGGTCTACAGTGCACACATATGCCCATGTTGGCATGGGTTCGAATCTGGCCCATGTCCTGCTGACATGCCCTCTCTCCCTTCTTCTCTATACTTTCCTGTCTGTCTTCACTATATCTGTCCAATAAAATGAAAAATATGAGTGGGTCTGCTCCACTCCAAAAAAATAACTAAACAAATAACAGTAACACTCTCATCTAGGGAGGTACACAGCAAGTCTGTAAGGACTTGACTGGAAGGGACCCACTGTTTACCATTTGCATCCTCTCTGCGGATTGCCTGAAGCCACAGATCTCTTCTTTTACTGTCCTTCACTCTTTGGGGAAGAAAAGAAAATCATAAACTGGGGCTTTAAAAAAATATTTGAACTGCAAAATACTACACAGCAGCTTTTAGGCATGGTGACACTAGCTTTTCCAATAAGGCACCAACAGTTTTCCTTGCTCTGTTTCCCCCTAAAAGCGGGCGTGGTGGTTCTGATGACAGGGAGGTGACGTAGGACTGCTCTGATGAATGAGGCACTAGCACTTTTCCGTGCTCGGTTTCCCCCAAAAGCGGGCGTGGTCATTCTGATGACACATGTTTCTATGGTGTGATCCACCATGACAGAGATGGAGGGCTTTACTCTGACAACAGCAGTGAATTATTCACATTAAAAACATCTACATTAACACACACACACACACACACAGCAACTGTTCCTGGTTGTGATCAGGAGGGAGCAATGTTGCAGATGTACAGTAAATGAATAGAACTTATATGATTCCTTCATCCTTATTCTCAGCGCGTTATGTCTACTCTACAACATTTATTTCTGAATGTAGCTCTAGTGTACAAGGACTGTATTTTTACACAGGGTGGAGCATGTAAGAGAGAAGAAACATGATTTAAAAAACATAATCTAATACCATATTGATACTCGATGCTCTACATTTAGAGTTTGTTGATAAACACAAATACATTTACATTTAAACACAAATAAACACAAATACATTTCACGATACAAAATAATAGAGTTCAGTGAACCACTAACATCCTTCCCACAGATATCCTGCTTAGTTTCAGTAAAGGTTAACATTATCCTGCTCGGTTTTATGACTCAAATCTCGGGTATCAAAAATGGCTGCAGACAGCCTAGTTTCAACGTGAATACACCCCTTTTCTTTCTACTTTCTGCTTTCTCCTCAACCCCTCGCATTGGTTCAATAGGAATGAGACTGACCAACCAAAGAAGCGCAACTCAACATGGGTTGACCCTTCTGGAGAGCTAAGCATAAGTTCATCCTAGCTTGGTGACATAACAGAGAAGAAGTGGGCTTGGGCTTTTGGGGAATGGGTTCAATACATTACGTAAGGTTGTTGTGCAAATGTGTATCATTTATGGTTGGGAACAACCGCTGATAGAATTTTAATTTCTGTTTCTCTATTTTCCTCTCTCCATAGTATATCAATATGCAAAATTAGCAATTTTAAAATATATTTAGACCTATTGTCAATATCCTCATGAATTAACATACAGTGCTCTGTGTAAGTACAATGCCTTCCGTAAAGTATTTATTACCAAAAAGAATAACATAAAGAAAGATATAGAGTGTGTGTAATCAGTGAAGTCAGTAGTGTAGGTGAGGGCATGAGTGGAAGAGTGTAGGTGTAATGTTGTATGGTGCAATAATGAAAGCCAAACGTCAACCAAAACCCAAAGGTGTCTCAGGACAGAGAGCACACCGCAGCTGGCCTTCCAGAGAGACTTTAAGAACCCAGTCACACAAAGCCCAGGTGCTGCCAAATTACCAAACGTGCCACACCCACCTCCAGTACCTGCACGGATCATAGCACCAATACACAAACACAGGTAACAGGCAGACAGGGCGGAGACGCAGAGGGTCGTCACACAGTGACCTATGACCTATGACCTATGGTCTTGCCTGTAGAGGACATAGAGCATCATACAATTGACAGAATATGATCAAATGATCAAAGGTGCCACAACAAACCACCTTATTGATAGTTGACCTACCTCTGCTCTGGCACTCTTTGTACAGAACTCTTCACTTTCATGTCTGATAAAAATGACTGGCCAAATGTAGATGTTCTGCTATCCTATAAATTACCGGCTAGACCCCCCCCCCCACACACACACACACACACACACACACGCACACGCACACGCACACGCACACACACACACACACACACACACACACACACACACACACACACACACAATCAACCCACTTTTTGGTCCCTCATTCTGCTGCTGTCAGCAGTTACATCACCAATGAAGACAAGTTAGCCAGTTCCAGTGGCAGCTATACATGTGCAAACCATAACACCCCCAATTGAGGTGGTATGCTGTGGCTCTTGGGCAGTTCATTTTCTCCACATGCAATCACTCTGATACCTGTTAATCTGCACAATCCACAATACCTTTTCCCAGAACTTTGCAGGCTCTGTAGGTACCTTGAAGTACACCCTCTAGTTCGGCTGGTGATGTCTTCTGCAGAGTGTTCCTGGTCTGTCATACAGTTACACATTTCAGTTGCAAGACCCTAGACATAACACAAGTTCAGTTCAAACCAATAAGGACAATGTGCATATAAAGAAAACGTATATTCACAGCCCTCCCACTGTTTGCCAACTTAGAGAATCCAGCCAGGTCTTGTTGGCTCTTGTTGCCTGCTCCATATTTAAACAATCAGCTAAGATGGATATATTTGCTTAGAGCATTCTTGTTATGAAGACAACCGAATGATTTTGTTTATTTTCAATAGGATAACAGGAAACATTTTCATTAGGAAAACAGCGCTATAAAGTTGCCCTATTATTCTTTGACTCTAAGCGGAAATGCCGCTGCGTTGTTGATGAAGTAAATGTGACGGTGTCTGTCGCTCTCAGCGTGCTGCACAGGGTTAGAGGATCCTTTACGCACAGCTCTACGCTGCATAGCCAACGGGAGATATTATCTGATATTGTGTTGACAAAGCAATGTTGATAACAATTGAAACAGGCTAACCACAACAACGTGGGCTCCACTACTATAATCAACTCACACAAACGGCGCACCTCTCTCTTCCATGATCACGTCTCACGTCTGTGCCTGCGCATGAATGCGGAGGTGTAACACTATCACGCTATAACTACAAGGACTATGTGATCATTGTTCAAACCTAAGACAGTTGTTAACCAAAAACGCCTAACTTTGCAACAACCATGTGTATGTCCTCCATCTCTGTGAGTGAAATTAGAGGAATTAATTTATAGAGTTAATTTACACACACCTGTCTCACACCTGTCTCCCCTGTGTTATCACACACACCTGTCTCACACCTGTCTCCCACCTGTCTCCCCTGTGTTATTACACACACCTGTCTCACACCTGTCTCCCCTGTGTTATTACACACACCTGTCTCACACCTGTCTCCCCTGTGTTAATACTGTGTTATTACACACACCTGTCTCACACCTGTCTCCCACCTGTCTCCCACCTGTCTCCCCTGTGTTAATACTGTGTTATTACACACACCTGTCTCACACCTGTCTCCCCTGTGTTATTACTGTGTTATTACACAC